>NW_022990379.1:0-260000 GCF_902827175.1 Gymnodraco acuticeps
GTCCTCTCCTGCTGATGTTCAGGTGTATATCAGTATGTAGTGTCTCTACTTTAAAGAGTCCTCTCCTGCTGATGTTCAGGTGTATATCAGTATGTAGTGTCTCTACTTTAAAGAGTCCTCTCCTGCTGATGTTCAGGTCATATCAGTATGTAGTGTCTCTACTTTAAAGAGTCCTCTCCTGCTGATGTTCAGGTCTATATCAGTATGTAGTGTCTCTACTTTAAAGAGTCCTCTCCTGTGATGTTCAGGTGTATATCAGTATGTAGTGTCTCTACTTTAAAGAGTCCTCTCCTGCTGATGTTCAGGTGTATATCAGTATGTAGTGTCTCTACTTTAAAGAGTCCTCTCCTGCTGATGTTCAGGTCTATATCAGTATGTAGTGTCTCTACTTTAAAGAGTCCTCTCCTGCTGATGTTCAGGTCTATATCAGTATGTATTGTCTCTACTTTAAAGAGTCCTCTCCTGCTGATGTCAGGTGTATCAGTATGTAGTGTCTCTACTTTAAAGAGTCCTCTCCTGCTGATGTTCAGGTGTATATCATATGTAGTGTCTCTACTTTAAAGAGTCCTCTCCTGCTGATGTTCAGGTGTATATCAGTATGTAGTGTCTCTACTTTAAAGAGTCCTCTCCTGCTGATGTTCAGGTGTATATCAGTATGTAGTGTCTCTACTTTAAAGAGTCCTCTCCTGCTGATGTTCAGGTATATCAGTATGTAGTGTCTCTACTTTAAAGAGTCCTCTCCTGCTGATGTTCAGGTGTATATCAGTATGTAGTGTCTCTACTTTAAAGAGTCCTCTCCTGCTGATGTTCAGGTGTATATCAGTATGTGTCTCTACTTTAAAGAGTCCTCTCCTGCTGATGTTCAGGTGTATATCAGTATGTAGTGTCTCTACTTTAAAGAGTCCTCTCCTGCTGATGTTCAGGTGTATATCAGTATGTAGTGTCTCTACTTTAAAGAGTCCTCTCCTGCTGATGTTCAGGTGTATATCAGTATGTAGTGTCTCTACTGGGACATGTCTCCATGCTTTAATCTTCAAAAAGCTCTTTATTTTTCTCATACTGCCTGTGCTGCACCACCTCTTTTCACCCTCTGTCTGAAACCAGAGCTCAATCTGCTCTGATTGGTCAGCTGGCCAGCTCTGTTGTGATTGGTCAACTGCTTAGACATGTCCCGCCCCTTAGCCTATCACGTACAATGTGTTGAAGTGATGGCCAATAGAAGAGCGAGTGTAACATAAAGATGTCACTATGTTCCGGAAGTTAATAAAGGAGTTCAATGGAGGGAACACAGGGATTTTAGCCTTTGCAGACCATTTACAGCAGGGGTGTCAAACTCAATTTCATCGCGGGCCACATCAGCACTCAAAGGGCCGGTTGTAACTTTAAGACTATATAAAAAATACATATATAAAATAATGTATTATTCAATTCAAAACCTTTATTTATCCAGGTGAAATCCCATTGAGATCAATGATCTCTTTTTCAAGGGAGACCTGCAGCAGTAGGTTCCACATGAAGACATAAAAGCATAAACAACAGAACAACAAAAGGACATCATACAGCAAAATGTACACAGATTACAATTTACATATCTATCCACATGTACAGGTACCAACAGCATCTGATTGTGTAGCATCCAACCAAGCTTTAAAAACATGTAGTGGTACCAGATTGGTAATTTTCCATTCTTTTTGCAGACTGTTCCAAGTTAGTGGAGCTGCACATCTAAAAGCTTTCTTCCCTAAGACAGTCCTAGCACTTAAATGATTGCCTCTGCATTGGATTATTATCGGATAGGGTAATAACTTCATAATTAACTACGTCTGTAGGGCAAATCATTGCAAGACTCTTCACTGAGAATGTCACAAAATGATTTAAAAAGAAAAGCCAAATTCTGGAAAAAAAGTCAAAAAAAAAAAAAGACCTTTTGAAAAAAAAGTAACATTTTTTAAATTCTGAGAAAAAAAGTCAAATTTGAGATGCATTGTGGGACATGTAGTTTATGGGCAACATGCTTCTGTAAATCGGCCTGTAACCGTATAATACACATATTATATTATTTGCAAGCTCTTGTGGGGCCACATTAAATGAAGTCACAGGCCGGATTTGGCCCCCGGGCCTTGAGTTTGACCCCCCTGATTTACATGCACACAAAACTATATCACACACTAGACTCTAGTGTGTGATATAGTTTACATACATATATACACAGTGATATATATCACCTCCTGTCTTGCCTGTTGCTGTCTGTCTGTTTTCCCTACCTAATTACCTGATTGTGTTCACCTGGTGCCCCTGTGTTTTCTCCTCCCTCCTCACCTGTGTCTGGTTTGTGTGATTAGTCTTGTGTGCATTTAAGTTCTGGTTTTTCTGTCTGTCTTTGTTGGATCCTTGTTTGTCTTTGTCTGTGTTCTCGTGTTAGTGTTCCGTTTGTGCCTCTAGACCTTGAAATAAAGGTATTTTTTCAGTTTCAACTCTATGTCCTGTGCCGTTGGAGGTCCCGCCGACGACTCTCCTGCCGGGGGTCCTGCCAACCCTGTGTCCTGTCCCGTTGGGGGTCCCGCCGATGACTCTTCTCCCGGGGGTCCTGCCAACCATATGTCCTGTGCCGTTGGAGGTTCCGCTGGGGTTCCTGCCAGCTCCATGTCCTGTCCCGTTGGGGGTCCCGCCGACTACTCTTTTGCCGGGGGTCCTGCCAACCCTATGTCCTGTTCCGTTAGAGGACCCGCTGAGAGTCCTGCCAATCCCATGTCTTGTTCCGTTGGAGGTCCCGCCATCACCTGTCTCGCTGGGGGTCCTGCCAACTCTATGTCCTGTCCCGTTGGAGGTCCCGCCGACTACTCTTCTGCCGGGGGTCCTGCCAACCCTGTGTCCTGTCCCGTTGGGGGTCCCGCCGACTACTCTTCTGCCGGGGGTCCTGCCAACTCTATGTCCTGTCCCGTTGGGGGTCCCGCCGACTACTCTTCTGCCGGGGGTCCTGCCAATCCTATGTCCTGTGCCGTTGGAGGTCCCGCCGACTACTCTCCTGCCGGGGGTCCTGCCAAGCCTGTGTCCTGTCCCGTTGGGGGTTCCGCTGGGGTTCCTGCCAGCTCCATGAACCTGTCCCGTTGGGGGTCCCGCCGACTACTCTTCTGCCGGGGGTCCTGCCAACCCTATGTCCTGTTCCGTTAGAGGACCCGCTGAGAGTCCTGCCAATCCCATGTCTTGTTCCGTTGGAGGTCCCGCCGTCACCTGTCTCGCCGGGGGTCCTGCCAACTCCTGGTCCTCTTCCGTGGGGGATCCTGCCGAAGCCTGTCCCACCGGCTCCGGTTCCTGTCCGGCCGACACCGGGTCCTGCCCGGCCTCCGGAGCTGTCTGGTCTTCGCCCTCGAGCCCGGCCCCCTGAGAGCCGCGGTCTTCGCCCTCGAGCCCGGCCCCTTGACTTTCCCGGCCGCGGTCCTCGATCTCGGGCCGGGCCCCCTGACTCTTCCTGCCGCTGCCTTCGCCCTCATGCTCGGCCCGCTGAGTTCGCCCGCTGTGGCCTTCGCCCCTCCATGGTCTCTGCCTTTCCCCCGGGCCGTCCGCCCGAGATCCCTTCCGGGTCCTCCGCTGTGCTCCTAGGCTGTCAGCCCAAAACCCGTCCTCCAGACCCCCTCCACCCACCCTGGTGGCCCTAGTTTTGTGTCCCTCCTCCGGACCCCCTCCACCCACCCTGGTGGCCCTAGTTTTGTTTTTTGTTTTTTGCACTAGAGGGAAGGGAAAACCGCAAAAAGCAGAATAGAGCCTCTGTAAGGAAACTCTCCCCCAAATCAGGTCCTCATTCAAAAATGTTGTTGACAAGGCAGGAAAAGTGGCTTGTATGCAAATTCAATAAAAAAAAAAAAATAGATAACAGCATCATCTTCACACAAAAAGAACCACACATGGTTGTTGTTGTTGCTAAGCAACAGTCTCGTCCAAGCAACCCCTAATGTAGAAGAAGCTGCGCAGAGCTCAATGCAGCGAACAAGTAACAGGAAAATAAGTGTTCTCAATCTTTATTTATTTATATAGCACATTTAAAACAACCTCAGTGGACCAAAGTGCTGTACAGGAATACATACAATATAAAAATAATACAATGGGAGTAAAATAATTAAAAAATAATTAAAAACATAATAAAAAGCACAATAACTAGAAACATATAAAAACAAATACAAATGTGTATGTTCAACTAGTATTCAAAGTAGGGAATGAGTCCTTACCCCAAGTGAAGGAGTTCAAGTATCTCGGGGTCTTGTTCTCGAGTGAGGGAACAATGGAGCGTGAGATAGGCCGGAGAATCGGAGCAGCGGGAGCGGTACTGCAGTCGCTTTACCGCACTGTTGTGACGAAAAGGGAGCTGAGCCAGAAGGCAAAGCTCTCTGTCTACCGGGCCATTTTGGTTCCTACCCTCACCTATGGTCATGAAGGATGGGTCATGACCGAAAGAACGAGATCGCGGATACAAGCGGCCGAGATGGGTTTTCTCCGCAGGGTGGTGGGCGTCTCCCAAGGTGAGAAGTTCAGTCATCCGGTAGATATAGGGGGGGGTTCCAAATCCGGCAGCACTTGCTCTGCCGGATATGGAAGCCCCTCTTTAGTTTTTTACCTGGTGGGCCCAGAGTAAAATGCTTTTGTGAGCACAAAGTAGAGGGGAACAGCAAACACCAGTATGATTTTGATGACGTTGTGACTCTCCTAGACAAAGTTGTAGGGGGGGTGCCATATCGGGCAGGAGAAATACCTGCTCTGCTGAACATGTTATATAGTGAACAGTGCAGATCTTCCCTATTGACACCAGGAAAAACCTAGTCTAAAATAAGGAACATTAATAGTGTGATATAGGCACAGATATAAGATCAATAATACACTTTATTTTAAGGCACCTTTCAACATATTCAATGTCACTTTAAAATAAAATACAAAATAAAATATGAGTGGCATTACAATACAAAAATGTGTTGAGTAGGAAACCACAGAGGACAATTACATTCAAAGGAGCAATTCAAGCGAGTGGAGCTAGTTTGAACAAAATTATCTTTTAGGCTTGATTGAAAATAACAGTGTCTTACATTATCATATATGTTATATATCATTACTGTTATATCATTGCTTACTATTCGTGGTTATCAAGTATCAGACACTTAAACAACAGCGAAGGTTTTAAGAAATAGGACTATACTGACAAATTACATATTATCCTGTCATTGTCCGTTCTGTAGGAAGGAGGAACATAGCAGAGTGGGACTACACTTAAAAACGGAAGTTTGTTCCAATACGAAGATTGTGACAGATCTGAAAAGTGTACTTAAAACGAGCCTCCTCGCAATTGTATGCACATTATTTATTCAGCCGTTTACTGTTTTAATCTGACGGGAAATATATGATTCAAAAGAGAGAAAAAAGCTAGGCGATGACGTCACCTTTGCGCGTCCCCGCGAACAGGGCTTCAATCTACGGCAAGGCTTCAACCATGGATGTATAATAGGAACTGGATACAGCGTGGGAGGCGGGGCCTCATTCATTCCTATGAGAGCTGCTCATTGGCGCATGAAGAAAAAATGGCCCAATTTTTGAAAGAGCGAAACGTCACAGATTACCCGTCATGCCTGAGAAGACCATGCGCAACTTTAACCACGCCCCCCAACATGCTAGTTCACATTAAGCACGTCAATGTGTACACGTAACGGCCCGTACACGTAACGGCCCGTCCACACAGCGGCGTTGGAAGCTTCTTCTTCTTGAATGGAGTGACGTCACTTTTCGCCGAACCGCATTGTGGGAAGCAGAGCGGAGCTTTCCTGGCGTTTCAGGCTGCAAAAGTTGAGCAATGTTCAACTTTTGAAGCTTCTGAAGCTTTCGGTGGAAGCGTCAGCCAATCAAATCATATGCCAGTACAAGCTCTAGCCAATCAAACCGCTGCTTGTGTGTCAGGGGCGGGAGATTCATGTGATTGGTTGTTGGTCGAGTTTCAGACACGCCGAGCTCCAAGCTTTTTTTGAAGCTGTAGTGTGGACGGGCCGTAATGACAGCGTGGTAATGGATTGTGATATGATGGATTGTGATATTAACGAGACGGCCGCGGCCGTTAGCAGCTTGCGGCTAGCTAGCCGCTAACTGCCGCCGGCGGCATCTCATGACGCATCTCATGACGCATCTCATGACGCATCTATGACGTGCCGCAGCGATAGACTAGAGCAGAAAATACATCACATAACGTTAGCATTTCGAAAATGTTAGTGTGGCTTAATAATAGTGCGAAAAGACAGCGGTTGTCGCCGGACAAGGATTCCCTCTCTCCTTTCCTGCTGAAAGATGGTGAGTGTGCTCAGGGACGAGGAGTCATTTAACCAGCCGCCAGTAGGAGTCAGGCTTTACTTTCTTTTATATCCATAAAGACAAAGGAAATCTGTTTACAGTTGTTTCATATGTATGTTGAGAGGTATCCATATATCTCTTCATTTTGCTCTCAAAGTGCACCAGATTGATGCATCTAACTTCAATATTCAGCCATATGCCATACATTTTTGCACACATTCACAGTAAATATGTATTCAGTATGATAGCTGTCTAACAGAAGTTAAATCCATTTCTCACTTATTCTGACAATGTACTTAACCCCAAATAAAAGAACCCAATAAAAAGAGTTGTTAAATAATAGTGAAGTCACGTTGTAATAACAATAACGCATCTCTCTCTCGTTTTATGTTGAGCTTTGCCAAAAGCCACTGTGTCAATGTTGTCCTACTTGGATTGCCGTCCGGAGTTGTCCAATATGGCAGACCATCTCACACATGCGCACTGCAGATCGGGCAGAGCTGCAGATCGGGTAGTGACAGTCAGTACCAGATATGTTCGGGCTACCAGATATGTTCGGGTGTATTTCCGTCGCATCCGTCATATCCGTCTACTCACCTCCCTCTGCTCCCAGCGCTCTGCTGCCACACACCGGCCGTCTGCGGAACTGCAGCCGGAGGAACTCGGTACAGCTTGTTATGTGTGAACGATCTAGATCCCTCCGCTTCCCCATAATGACCGCGAAAAAAACTAGAGACTCTTTCCAATGAAAGTAGCTAGCCGCAATAGCTCCAAGATTGCTATATCTAGTTTGAAGGTCGCCAAGTTGGCATCATTGACAGTTCGTCTCTTAAAGCCTCTAAAGCTCTGCAACAAAAAAGGATCATTATGAATGTAAATACTATACATGGTAATGCAGCAGGGCAGAGTGCGATGAGG
The DNA here is from genome assembly GCF_902827175.1 of Gymnodraco acuticeps. Classification (NCBI taxonomy): domain Eukaryota; kingdom Metazoa; phylum Chordata; class Actinopteri; order Perciformes; family Bathydraconidae; genus Gymnodraco; species Gymnodraco acuticeps. The sequence continues at coordinate 7,237 of NW_022990379.1, forward strand.
CAGGCAGGCAGAACCAGATTTATTTCTAAATATTTGTCGATCAATATTAGGCTACACTAATATAAGGCTACTAGTATTATAATATTACTGCAATAATATTCCAGTGGTGGCTGCTTAAGGTTGTTTCTAGCTCGTTTGATCCAAACATTGTCCAAAGCTCAAAATGTATTGTAATAGATGTAAGAATTCTCAAAATGTACAATATGTTTTGATCCAACACAATATTCTGATTCAATCCATATATGTTAGGGGGTTTTTTTAAACAACATTTTCACCACAATAAATAGACTGCCTTCTCTCCAGCTCACCGCACACAAAGGGTGGGGGGGGGGGCATCTGTATTAACGGGTCAGTCTATAAGCACTCTAACAGCACCATAAATTACATTTAAACAACCACAAAAAAACAATTATTGTTTCCGATATTGATTTAACGAGATGCTGTTATAACATGGAAACGGCTTAATTAAAAAAAAAAAAAAAAGCTTCAAAAAGGTTTTATGAAGCACACTGGGTACAGCCCTGTAATACATGTGTTCCGTGTGTATATAGTCTTACGCAAGAAACACATAGCATGAACAGACTGCAACAAAACCAGTCTTACAAAACAGACTTCTGCTAAACTGGTGCAGAAGCAAAGCATCTGCCTTAGATGAAGTTCACACAGAACTGTGGAAAAGGGAGAACATCTGTACTTGCTTTCAACGACATGATCAGGCTTATATATTATAAAAGTGTTGGCTAAAGTAACGCAGAATATATATATATTTTTAATTGTAAATAATTAGAAACATTATTTATGTGCACAAGTACACACACATAACAAGCTGTACCGAGTTCCTCCGGCTGCAGTTCCGCAGACGGCCGGTGTGTGGCAGCAGAGCGCTGGGAGCAGAGGGAGGTGAGTAGACGGATATGACGGATGACGGATGCGACGGAAATACACCCGAACATATCTGGTAGCCCGAACATATCTGGTACTGACACCGTTCGAATTCTCTAGAATGATAGGAAAGGAGGTTTCAAACTTCCTTTATAACCTCCTTTAGCTTATGAACCACTGGACCTCCCTTACCGAAAGGAGAGGAGAAAATGCTGCCCCACAATGCCTTGCAGCCGCAGCATTTGCCGTCACACAACAGTCGGCCGTTCACTGAAACAACCGATTATGACGGAGAAATTATATCATGAAGGTTATGTATGGAGCTAATTTCCTGCCATAACTCCACAAACAAACTAAACAGGTTTTTACAAATGCCTCATGATTCACTAACAAACACAATGTGGTTTGCAAATACAAAACACCATCTACAAACTAATGCATTTAGTTTTGCAAAGAAAAAATGTATCTATCAAACAAACACATAACATTGTTCTAATAAATCATGTTTCAGAGACAAATTCAGCATAGGTTTTACAAGTTCACACATTTTTTAGTACAACATTTGTTTTTACAACTACAAAACTTTTTCTTCTCACAGCGGAATATTACTGCCAAAAGTCACGTGACTTTTGGCAGTAATATTCCGCTGGCACATGCTCCACGGCAGCAGGGGGCGCTACTGAGTCCATTGGGGAAGGCGGGAGCCTCCCGCCGGGAGGTTGAGCAGAGCATGGAACAGCCCTTGCCAGCCTGATGACAGCGGTGTTTCTAGCGAATTTAGCGATCACAACGAAAACAGCCAAGACACATATTGAGACCAGAAAATGAATGTTATTAGGGCTGTAAATATAATAAGCCTTTGTCTAAAATGGACAACATTGTAAAGAGATTTAAACTACAGCGATTCTGCACTCGGTCAATCAGCTGCTCTTCATTTTCTTTCCTGTTATATTCAATGAGTGATACAAATATTTTTTACCATAAGTTCTGAATACAACTGATACTGTTGGACTCGGTACTAGTTGACTGCTACCAGAAATAAAAGGAAGTAGCCTACTTTACTGTGTAGCCTACTTTGTGAGTAATCCTCTGTCAGAGTCCCCTCCGAATAATGCATGTTTTCTGCTATCTTTATCTGTTAGCTCTATCTCAGCACCTCACCATCCGCCCAGCTCCCTCCACAGTCTTTGGTCAACTGTCTCCATGCCATAAAAACCTGGATGACAGCAAATCTACTCAAACTCAACAGTAAGAAGACTGAGCTCATGGTTGTGGCCCCCAAAGCACTGCTCCGGAAGGTTGGGGATCTCCTCCTCCACATTGACGGCTGTTCCATCTCCCCGTCTCCCGAAGTCCGTAACCTGGGTGTCATCCTTGACTCCACTCTCTCATTTCAGTCACACATCAAATCCGTCACTAAGTCTGCCTTCTATCACCTCAGGAACATCTCCCGTCTACGACCATCACTCTCTGATTCCGTGGCCGAGACCCTCATTCATGCATTCGTCTCCTCCCGGTTGGATTACTGCAACGGAGTCCTGTTCGGGGTTCCCAGTAAAGCCCTGGACAGGCTCCAGTATGTGCAGAACTCGGCTGCCAGGGTGCTCACTCACACCAAGCCCTGGCAGCACATCACCCCCACCCTGATCCACCTCCACTGGCTCCCAGTCAAGCACCGTATCACCTATAAACTCCTTCTTCTGACTTACAAATCCCTCCATGCCCTCGCCCCCCAATACCTGTCTGACCTTCTCCGCTACCACACTCCATCCCGGAAGCTAAGATCATCTGGACAGGATCTCCTCTCCACCCCCCGCACCAGGTTGCGGACTTTTGGTGACAGAGCCTTCAGTGTGGCATCCTCCACCCTCTGGAACTCTCTCCCCCCCGAAATCCGCAGCGCCCCAACCCTGGACATTTTCAAAAAAGCCCTCAAAACGCACCTTTTTACCAAGGCTTTCGCCACTGTATAGTTAGTTTAATAGGTTTATTTTTCCGCTACTTTTTTTTCTTTGCAAATCTAAATGCATTAGTTTGTAGATGGTGTTTTGTATTTGCAAACCACATTGTGTTTGTTAGTGAATCATGAGGCATTTGTAAAACCTGTTTGTTTGTGGAGTTATGGCAGGAAATTAGCTCCATAGTTACGGTGCTTATTAAGCATTTTAAAACGTATGTGGTAAGTTGCCAGAGTGCTTTGTTTTGAACGTTCATCAGTATTATAATCAAAAAGAGAAATATGAACGTTAGTTTTTACTGAAATTATCAAATAAAGTCAACATTTCACAGTCTTTACTGAGCTTCCCTTGGTGAAAAAAAATTGCGGGATTGACCAATCAGATGAGGCTTACGTCATGCCTCACAATCCAATTAAATTGCATCAACTTCAGTTCGTACTGTAACTGTCATCACCGCCCTTAAAAAGTAGCAAGCAACTAAAGCAAGTGCAATTATGGAGGGTGGAGATTTGGAGTATTTCATCAAAAATAATTGGACTAAACTTCTGCTACAGCAGCAACTAAAAATGAAATCTGATGACAGGCCAATGCCCAAACTGGAGCTGTGTACAGAGAGGAAAAAAGGAGCGAATCGGACATAAAACTTTAAATAATAAACAGCGGATTCCTAACATTTGACATTTCATGTGGCCGGACTGGGTCAGTTTCCAGGGCTGAATTTTAGTCCCAGTCCGCCCCTGCTGAGATGTAAACATGTCTGACTTCAAAAGAGCATAAATACAAATATTTATTGGGCACTACTTGTTTTTACATATCTGCCTCAATCTACATGAGGGTTTGTGCAGCTGCCTATCATCTATTCCAACTCACAAATCATTTAGAAAACTGGCCTGTTAATAGTTTCCACAGATTCCCAACTGTGTAATCGTGCCCTTGTCCTGCCCATAATCCCACATTGTGCTCCATGTATGCTTTGCAATATAAATACAACAGAAGATTCTCCTCTCACTGCAGGCCGCACACGAAAGCTCATGCAGGAAGACAGCAGTCACTTAAGACTAACTACATAATAAATGAATGTGTGCGTCACTTATTCAAGGACACATCCGGGGAGCAGCGACTGCCTGCATTGCGATGCAAGGCAAGGAATAGATACAGCATAAACACATTATTAAATGGCAAGATAATGAAACTAGAGAATGCAATTCCTGAAGAAATTGCTAGTGGGAATGCTTTATGCTGAAAAGCTGACGCTAAACAGCTATGCTGAAATGTAATGTGTAAGAAGAAAGTGAAGAATTTAGATTGAAATGATACATGAATACTGGGGGCTTGAATGTGTGATGAGAGAAGAAGAGAAAGTAAAAAGGCCTGGAAAAGCAGCAGAATATTTGAACTGCAAACTCCTGAACTAACTTGATGGCGAATGATCTGTCGCCATGGCAACGGTATTTGATGACACCCCATAATATGCTTAGATGCGTAGATGGCTGCATCGTTACCAAACCTGTGAAGTTTTGGGGCGTTTGGAGCATTTTCACTGAAGTTATGAGAAAACCGTGTTTCATGGCGAGTGGTCTGTCGCCATGGCAACGGCATTTGAAGAAATCTCAAAACTGTCCCGTAGATGTCTTCACGGCTGGACTGTTAGCACACATGTGAAGTTTGTGCACTTTTTGAACATTTTCATAGGAGTTATAGCGACATCATGTTTTATGGCGAGGGATGCGTTTCCATGGAAACGGCATATGGTGAGATCTGAGATTTGGCGTAGAGCTGTTGAGGCATGGACCAGTGATATACAAGTGAAGATTGGGGACGATTGGACCGTGTCGATTGGACTTACAGCGACATCATGTTTCATGGCGAGTGGTCCGTCGCCATGGCAACGGCATTTGATGACACCCCATAATACGCTTAGATGCGTTGATGGCTGCATCGTTACCAAACCTGTGAAGTTTTGGGGCGTTTGGAGCAGTTTCACTGAAGTTTTGAGAAAGCCGTGTTTCATGGCGAGCATTGTGTTGCCATGGCAACGGCATTTGAAGAAATCTCCAAACTGTCCCGTAGATGTCTTCACGGCTGGACTGTTAGCACACTGCTATCTGAAGTCTGCTGCTCTGAGCATGTCAGTTGGAGTGATGACATCATCGTGTTCCATTACACAGGTGTTTATATTTGAGCTAACGAGCTCTGTAGAGATCACAGGTTTCCATTGTTCTGAATGAGAGATACACCTCTTACATGTGAACGTTTTGTGGAAGAACCGTAACAGATATCTGTGAAATTTCAAAAAGTGAAGCATGTCAAGGAAGTTGAGTATCTGAAGTGTAATTTTTGTGTACTTTCGGGTTAATAATGTGGCCTTTTTGGCAGTTTAACTAAAGGTGTGCGGCTGCTACCGTGAGGAAATATCTGCCTGAAATTACAATGGGGTTTAATGGAGGAATGTTGAACGTTTGTGTCACTTCATGCCCTCAAGAGGCATTTTGTTGAATTATTTTTGCTTAATTATTTGTCATATTTCAAGCTACGAGATGTTTTCCTACGTTTGTCATGAACAATTATGTCACAGGAATATAGGGTTTAGGAAGTATGGCAGTTTTAAAAAAATATATGAAGGCAAATTTCAAGATGTTCTACCCTCTAGCTGTGACGCACTCTAGTTAATGTTAAAATCTGAAGAAAACCTCTTTACCAAGGTCTGAACAATGTTTAATATCTCTAAAAGTAAGAATCAGATTTAAAAGTTGTTTTACACGAATAATGTCAGAAAGATGTGTAACATTTTAAAGTTAGAATGAGGTTTCTGAGTGAAAGTATGAATGAACAGTTAGCAGTTGAGGTCGCATGAAGATTTGTTGAAGAATTTCTCCATTGACTTCAATGGTTAAAAATGTGATGTATTATGGGATGTATCTCTGGAATTATGAAAGTTATGAATGAGAAAATTAATAGCCATCGATTCCCGACCGAGCTGAACGTTTTGATGTTTGAACGGAGTTTCTGCGATGTTCAATGCGGGAGGAGAAGAGGGCCAAAATAAGTCGGCGGAATAATAAAAATGTTGTCCTGTTAACAGCATTCCAACTAAATAAATAAACAAACACAGCAGGTACAGAATACATGAATAAAAGGCGTACTGCAGTGCGAGTATGAACATCTCAATTAAAAGCAGCAGCAAATAGATATGTTTTTAGTCTGGATTTGAAAATAGGAAGTGTTTCAGCGGACGTGCACGATTCGGGCAGTTTGTTCCAGATTGTGCATTTCAAGGTAATAACCCTTTGGCATTGGGAACAGAAAACACACATCATAACATGTGTATTTACGGTGCAGCTGGGACTGGAGCATTTTGTGAGGTTCGGGATTATAGAGTTGGCCAACTGTCAGCTTAATTGACCTAAAACGTGAGTTTAATTGAGTTATTTAAAAAGGTCACTTATGATGCAAAATCCACATTTTCAAACTATTTATACATAATTGTGTGTCCCCTCACAAGTTTGACAAAGAGTATAATAGTGGACCCTTAAACTATGTGATCGCGTGATTCCTTCCCATATTATTGCTGTGAGCTAGATAGTAAACCCTGAGCAGGTTTCATCAAATGGATGCATGTGAGTGTTCTCAAGTTAGTGAGGTTGTTTACTAATTGCTTGTGTTTTGGAATAGTTCTTTCATTTGCTTCATTTAAAAAGCACAGCACGTTTCTCCTAATGGTGAAAGTGTTTTGTTCTGTTGTGGCCGTTTTCACCGGTCTGTTTATGTTTAGTTGTTTTTTAGGATCCTCATTAGCTTTGGCTCTTGACAAAAGCTACTCTTCCTGGGGTCCGACACTTAAAACAATGCAACAATAATACAAGACATAAGTGCTGACATCATTAACAATCTCATCCACTTTCAATATCAAACTCAGGTCACCGTATAAATCAGATATTGAGATGTTAAAAAGACGACAATATCTCAGTTATATCAAGAAATGAACTTCCGTATATATGTTTAATGGCATCACCATGTCAACCATCTGGTGTCCATCATATCCCCAGGCAAGCAGGTGTTGCATCTCAAAAGACATTGGGTATCCAAAGCATGCATATTTAATCTTAATGAGCCATATGCTGGAGAAAGACGGCTAACGTCAAGCTAATTATCCTGCAGATCTGCAGCGATACAGACAGTCCATGGACATATCTGTTCTGAGGGCTTTGTTCTCCGACAGTGACAGAATGAAGTGAACATAGATAGATATATGTAGTTATCTACCTGCCTTGATATCATCAGGAACAGATAAAGAACATATTTAATTGTTGTTGTATGTGTTGTAGTCTGTTTGTATGCTGCTAATTAGGTCAGAAAACAAACACGACAATGCACAGCCAACAAATAAAAGCCTCTGTTCGTTTGTACACCACCTGAGAGGGTTTTTTTCTTTGTTTAGTTCTCCCCTCCTCACATACTGCCTGTCAACACAACCTTTTCTAATGAGCAGGCCGCAGGGAGGCTGCAGCGAAGCCTCCTCAGAGTGGATTGCGGTGGTTAGGCTGTCTCCCGAGGGTGCTTACATCCACACTGTCAGAGAGTCACTGCGACTTTGTTGTCAAGGTCAAGCAAATGAGTCAGGTGGGATGGCTCACTGCGGGGAGAGCAACTGTCCTCCATCCGTCACGCCACCACGCAGCTCCACTGTGGCGACATGCGGCCGCTGAGGCTCAGCCGTGTCACAGTGAGAAGGACACAGGTGTCATTTAGCGGCTTTGTGGATTTTGTAACATGTCACAGTGTTGGCAGGGGCTCAACCCAGGTGCTCCAGTTCCTCACGTGCTCTAAAAGGCATGAAAGAAAAAGAACGACTAAGGTCAGATGAGGGAACTAAACATGTGACTGAATACTGGAGACATTTAAAGGTCCCCTATTATACTGTTTTTCATCAATATATCACAGGTCTCAGATATATAAAGAACATGTCTCTGATTGGCTGAAACACCCAACAGATCATTGCAGCATTACCCATAATCCCCTCTGTTTCAGCCCTGTTTCCAAAGTGCTGATTCTCTGTCTGTTACTTTAGATGAAAATAAGGAGCCCCTCCCCACGCCCTTCTGAGAGAGATTTAGTTACAAAGAACTCAATGGTGCTCTAGGAGGAGATTCAGGTGATAAGGGGGGGGGGGGGGTTACCTTGGTTGCTGATTGGCTAATGGGTACTCAAACCAAAACATTGTTATGACATCATAAAGTGGCCAAAATCTGATCGGCTCATTTTCAGACAGGTTTTTATAGAAATGGATCAGGACAAAAAGAGAGAGAATCTTTGTTCCTGAAACTTCCGGACACATGTTGATGTAGAAGAGACATGAAGAAGAGGGGACACATGTTGATGTAGAAGAGACATGAAGAAGAGGGGACACATGTTGATGTAGAAGAGACATGAAGAAGAGGGGACACATGTTGATGTAGAAGAGACATGAAGAAGAGGGGACACATGTTGATGTAGAAGAGACATGAAGAAGAGGGGACACATGTTGATGTAGAAGAGACATGAAGAAGAGGGGACACATGTTGATGTAGAAGAGACATGAAGAAGAGGGGACACATGTTGATGTAGAAGAGACATGAAGAAGAGGGGAGACATGTTGATGTAGAAGAGACATGAAGAAGAGGGGACACATGCTGATGTAGAAGAGACATGAAGAAGAGGGGACACATGCTGATGTAGAAGAGACATGAAGAAGAGGGGACACATGTTGATGTAGAAGAGACATGAAGAAGAGGGGACACATGTTGATGTAGAAGAGACATGAAGAAGTGGGGACACATGTTGATGTAGAAGAGACATGAAGAAGAGGGGACACATGTTGATGTAGAAGAGACATGAAGAAGAGGGGACACATGTTGATGTAGAAGAGACATGAAGAAGAGGGGACACATGTTGATGTAGAAGAGACATGAAGAAGAGGGGAGACATGTTGATGTAGAAGAGACATGAAGAAGAGGGGACACATGTTGATGTAGAAGAGACATGAAGAAGAGGATTTTGCATAATAGGTGACCTTTAATGCATTGTGTCAAAGTGAAGGCATCTACAGTAGTACTTTGTGGCTCTCAATGTCTGCAGAATGTGAAGTTTTCAAACAATCTTTTTCTTGTCAGACCTTTCTCTGCAAAATATTGATACAGCAAAAATGCAACCAAATGACCAGTACAAATGTCGTCATTATACATTTCTCGAAGAAAAGTAGAAGTATATAATAATAAATCAAAATGCTATAAAAACAGCAATATTGACTATTGCAATACCTAAAACGCAGTAAACGCAATATTTGGTCAATGCAAAATATGTGAAAATATCATTTTATATGAATTATTGTGGAGTGGCAGAGAAGTGCCTGCTATAAACACTATCCTACGCACTTAATACAAATCCTCAATATTTCAAAATCCTTTTATAAAAGCACTCTGTAGCATTTTCTCTAAACCTATCCGAGTTTCGTTGACTTAATGGTTTAACAGCATCCCCCATGTGGCTTTGTGATACAAGTCTTATATAAAATATATTTCACTTTGACATTCAAGGTACTTGTGTTGCCAACATTGATTCTGGATCATGGGTATTAAAGCATCTCACGTATGGAAACGGCTGTATCCATGGCGTACTCTTTCATTATGCGAGCCTCTCTCACAGCGTGTCATTGGGCAATATGCCTCACAAGCTGTTTCCAGGCAATTAAGAATATAACAGCTAATACTTTACTGTAGCTCCCATTACAGCTATATCAGCAGTGATATCTAGAGAAAATAAGATGCTTACTGTGGGAAAAGATAGAGTGTCCCAGTAGGCAAGCTTCCATAACTAGCACAATAGTGAGAAAGATAAGCCAGCTCTAATTAGTCCAACAGAGGAACCTTTAAGGGCTGCATCAGAGCCAGGAGCTGAATACATACGTATAAATCCAATAGAGAAAAGTAAATTCCTTTCATTGTGATGTGCCCTGAGCTGCAGCACTCCTCTACAGTGTGTGAAAGCCTTTTTCTGATAAGCTGGATACACCTATTCAATTTGCTGATTAAAGTCATATCAGGCAGTGCTCCTGACAGCTGAGCTGCAGCAGAAAGAAGATACAAGTCTCAAGTCTGTGGCATCAAGTTTCAAAACACCGCTATTATTTTCTCCAAAGACGATGAATGCTGCACAGTGCACACATGCATCAAGAAAAGGAGCCCATATCCAAACTGAAAATGTTTTCATTTAACAACGAGGCCGCTACTTTCCCGCGTGATGAAGCCGAGGCGCCTTTGAGTGATTTACTCTGTGTCGCTGGATGCTGTTCGGCGGCCTGCAGAAGAAGGAGAGCTCCATCACTCTAAAAACGCAGCGGAAAACCCTCATAAAAAGCACAGGAGTCATCACCCGCCTTCCTATGTCTCTGCTCAAAGAGCATGCAGATGTCTTTCATGTTCCTCCCCCACTGAACACTAAAAGTCATCTCCCAATGTCAGGAACTCTTGTTTGTGCCTCGTGTAGGTTTGACACATTATTCTCTATTTTTAACATTTTGTCTGAAGCAGCAGCAGTGTCTCTGCAAAACAGTAGTTAGAGTGTGTTTCTCAATCTCGAGTACACTTGCTTGGTAGCACATGTCTTCCGAGTCACTTGCTTCAGAAGCTAGACAAAAATCCTTCCTGGCATTCGGAAAACAAAGAGTGGAACAGGCGAGCAGGTGTGCAGGTGTGCGTCATATGAGAGGCCCCGCCTCTTACATTTTCCGCCACAGATTTCAATAGAGTCTGTCTGCAGACCGCAGCAAGGAGGCGGATCGTATAGGGGCGTTTCCTAAAGGGTCATGAACCCCGCCCCCACGTATTTCTTAAAGGTATACGACGCTCTCTGTTTCTCATTTATTTTAATGCTTTGAATGAATCATAAACGAACTTTGAAAAATAATAATTATAATAATTTGCATAAAGAATGAAGAGTATACAACCCACAGAGAAGACAAATTCATAAATTGTAGGCATATCATTTTTCACTGTTTGTGCAGTGGTAGCAGGGGCGGATCTACCGGGGTGGCATGGGGTGGCAACTGCCACCCTAAACAATAGCCTTGCCACCCCAGCTGCCACCCCAGTTGGCATCTTTGTTTTGAAAGAAAAGTTGTTGCTCATCGGACATTTATGAGAGAAAGTCTCTAATGTCCCAGTGCAAGTGAATGCAGCACAAGATGCACGTCATGTAACCCCTCCCCCGGTCCTGGCGCGAGAGTGGAAATATGATTGGTGGCGAATTCACTTGAACGTGGGAACGGCGCAAAACGAGAAGCCTTTCGGACCCAAGTACTGAAGGAATGAGGTAGTTGCGGTCTACAATGACAGAGAAGAGACTGTCAGTTTGGCTGTACTCAGCATTGAATCAAAACGCACTACAGCTGTTGATCTTAATACGTTTGTGAGGCGTTTTGCTGAACAAAATAGTAATCGCCGCATTAGACAATAGACAATAGACATGCCAACTTGATGCTCTGCTCACGGATGACTCGATGAGAATAACAAACTGTTAAGATGATGACCTTGTATGCGTGTATATATATTTTTCTTTGAGGAGGTCTGCCCCCAAAAAACAGTTTTAAGTCCTGAGAAAGTAAAATAAGACGGTGTGTAAAACTACACTGCCCAGCCAACAGAAAGTAACCACTTTGATTGAACTAGGCCAGTAGGTAAGGACCTTCCACTGGATAATAACTGCAGCGATGTTTTAGCTGAATACACGTTTTTTAACCCTAACTGATGCAGTTAGTCACTTCTTTAATGTTTGTTCTTTCTGATGTAAAGTCAAGGTTGTAACTGTATATCAATAATGATATAATTACTTGTTTTTCAAATTTGAAGGAGGGTGAGCAAGCATCTTGATGAACATTCATCATTAACTCCTCCAAAAAATATAGTTTATTCAATAATAAATGAATATGTGAATCATAACAGTTCTTCACTATATCTGTAAAGCATCTTTGAGCACCTGTAAAAACGCTAACAAATTAAATCTATTATTATTATTATTTATTAACAGTGATTGACAGCTGATAGGAATAATCTGATTGTTAATAGTATCATATTCATTCAGACAAATATCGATGAGACAGTTAATTAATGTACTTATTGCAGCAGTCTGCATAGATTTGGTACCCCTGCTGGTCTAAGAGTGAAACAAACTCATTCAGTTATTGTTCAGTTAAAATTAATTAAATTACGTCTGCCACCTTATATGTAAGGCTTTACTGATGTGCCACAATAATATCACCTATGTGATTGAGTTAAAATATTAATATTGTGGCTTTCCAAGTTAACATTGATTGTAGGGGTGTAACGGTTCACAAACATTTCGGTTCGGTACGTACCTCGGTTTTTAGGTCACGGTTCGGTTCGGTACGTTTTCGGTACAGCAGAAAAAATTATCACAAAACATTAAATATATATTTTTAATTATTATTAAACTGTGACTAATGTATTCAAATAAATACAAAATATAATAAAATAAACATTAAGGTGCAGCATTTCGATGAACTGAAATAATCTGTATTTGAACTGTACTAGTACCTAAGCAGCCAGCTTGACATTCGGACTTGCTTGTCATTGTATTTTCATGTTGTTTAAAGAAAGATGAACTTGTCCATATTGCTTGTTGAAAGGGCAGATCTGCTGGCATTAACAATGTCTCCTGCTGTGGAGAACACCCTCTCTAGGGACAGTGGCAGCAGATACAGCCAGGTAGCGCTTTGCTAACATGGCAACATAAGGATATTTGGCGTTTGTAATAGCTTTGGCTCGGTCTGAACTCTTTGCGAGTGGTGGAGGCTTACATGCTAGTGGGAGTTGGGTTTGCACTTCAGTCTTTTTTCTTTTGGTACCGGTAATATTCACATTCGGGTGATGCCTTTTCAAATGAGTGTGATGTATTGCCAGCCGCGTAACCAATGTTAGTTGAACAATGCCGACAAACAGCTTTGGTTCGGTCCACCTGTCTTTGTCCGTCATCCTTGTAAGTAACTGCGAAACCAAAATGTTCCCAAACCGGAGACCTCAATGATGCCGGAGGATTTTCGAGCTCAACTTTATCTGCGTTCGCCATTTCGACAGTTCCTCAAATTACTGACTACATTTGAACGCATCCCTGTGACCAGCTCTCATAGTATGCCTCTCGTCCAATGAAATGACTTGGTCGCTCTATGATATAGATTACTTCCAGAAAGTTGTTCATGTTCTCAATTTTTTACGTTTAACGCTATATTCGTTCGGTACACACGTGTACCGAACCGAAGGGCCCGTACCGAATAATTTCAGTACGGGTACGTGTACCGTTACACCCCTAATTGATTGATATGATTGCGATTTAAATCAGCATATACTTCTGTCAGGGGATGCCACCCCTCAAAATCTCCTGCCACCCTCTTGCCACCCCATGAATATTTGTCTAGATCCGCCCCTGAGTGGTAGTAATTATTATTCAAATCAATCAACTACGTTTTATGGAAGATATTGCTGTATATATCATTTAACAACATGAATAGAGGTTTCTGTACACCTAAAATACTGAAGTTTAAGTTACTGTCCTGATGTGTATCATTCATTTGTTCATGTTGTGTCTGGTGGTAAGATTAATAAAAAAATAAAAATATATACAGTACATACAAAGAGGAAAGTCTTTATTAAACAAACATTTTATTCTTGGAAGGTGCCTCCAGCATCATAGAAACAGTCAATGCTGCAGAATCCTGCCAGCTCATCTTTTCTGATGATGCCATAACTAATGTTACATAATTATTAGGGATGCACCGAATATTCGGCCACCGAAAATTATCGGCCGAAAATGGTTAAAAAGGCCCTTTCGGCTTTCGGCCGAAAGGGTTTTTGCACCGAAAAAATATCACCGAATGTCAGAACAGGCTTACGTTGGTAACCTAACGTGTTGTTGTGATGACGTAATAAAGACGCGGCGACCATGCTCGCGGCTGGCTCACAGGGGGGGGGACATTGACCTTTGTCATCGAGATTGCCCTGAGCCTTTAACATATTAAATAACGTATTAAATAATCTGATGACAGACTGTAAACAGAATAGCTGAAATTTTAACAAACTAAATAACTCAGTTTCCTCTAATCATTAACCCATGTTTGTATAATGTAGTTAACTCCGTGTGTTGCTGCTAGCATACATAACACCTGACGTGGAAACGTTACTCGTGGATGGGGCTACAGAGCTGCTAGAAAGACGGTCGAACCCGGTACATTCCTCCGTCTGCATGCGGTGCACTTTTGCTAAATGTTTAGACACATTGCTCGTGCTTACATGCTAAACTCTTATTGCACTTATGGTAACAAGTATTCTCCACATCGAGACAGGTAAAGTTTAACCACACCTCGAAGCGCGTTCTCTCCGCCATCTCCGCAGTGTGCTCCGCTGTATGTAGCAGCTGCGTGTGTGTAAACTGCCCCGCCCCCTCGCACACAGACGGGGGAGAGAGATCTCGTCTGATCGAAAATACATCATAGACGCATTTGTTGTCTTTGCATATTAGAAACGAGTTGGCGACACTAAGACTGCGATATAATGTTTTTTAGCAATAATACATGACATATATAAATGTACTGTATGCATTCAAAAGTGCTGAATAAATGTTTTATGGACCCATAATAGTGATTATTATTTAAGTTAAGTTTTGCCATAATCATGTCTATTTCCATAATCAGGTAGCTGAACAACATTGGTAAAAAATGTATACATTATATATATATATTTCTATTAATCATTTTCGGCCTTTCGGCATTCGGTTTTCGGCAAACTGTTTCCTATTTTCGGTATCGGTTTCGGCCAAGAATTTCCCATTCGGTGCACCCCTAATAATTATAGAAGACACATCCGAAGTGTTATTTTTACATATTGATTAGCAGCCGACATTTACTGAAAGGATGCGTCCGTCTCTCGTCTGGTTCATTACAACTAGTAGTTACAAACTGTTACAGTTACAACCTTAATCAGTACCGCACACATCTTATTACTCAATTCAACCAACCAAGCTAGCCATGTTGTCTATCCGAATCCATACCATATTATTTGATTAAGTTACAGTATGTAGGGCAGGCCTACTTATATTTCCAAGATAATACAAGAGTACACTAGCATCATGCTAAGTGCTGGTTAGCATCACAGCATATACGCTAACCTTAGGTCAATTAGATGATCAGCTTTGGTAACACAAATCAGTATTGTTACCGAGTCTGATCATCTATTGACCTATCTAAGCTTAACGTTATTACAACAATAGAGTAGGCCTGGTTGCAAACGGGACTATAGGCCAACGTGTTTATAGCATCATGCTAAGTTAGCATTTAATACCACAAACATTTTTACCACATACAACTATTATTTACTTTATTAACGCTTAACGAGGTTGGACAGTCGATGTTGTACTTTGATAACGAGACAATTGTGTGTTAAGAAAAATGACATTACAATAAATATAAACGTGCATCTCTGGAAAATACTATTACCGCTGTTTCAACTTGTTGTTCGGCCATCGTGAAAGAACGAATGACTTATTCTGCGAGGATTTAGAAAAGCAGCTGGAATCCCTTAAATTGCATTACTGCAACCTACAGTATGTATTTCTGCTGAGTGTCATTCTATTGGATAAAAAAAGTTAGGAAACGCCCCTATACGATCCGCCCCTATACGATCCGCCTCCTTGCTGCGGTCTGCAGCCAGACCCATCTCACAGATTTGGGGAAATTGGTCCGTGTGCAAAGCAGTGGGGATTTTAAGACCGCGGAGTCTACACATGTGCAGCCCATGGATGTATAATAAGGTGCAGCCTCGTAATTTCTCGCTACGAAATACGCAGGGCTTAGTATGCGGGACATTGGAACAGTCCTTCGGCGGCACTCGATGACGTAGTATGCTTGAAATAGTGGCTCTGGAGCAGCTTTACTCGACATTGAGAAACACCCAGAGTCACAGTTTTTCCTGAATAATAAGTACGGTTTTACTTCCTGTCGGGATCCTGATCACCATGTATTTTTCATTAATGACCGCCTCGCTGCACATTATTCCGTGTTTTACCACCTTCTTAAAAACCCAACAACTTGACTGACAATATTGATTTAAAAATGATCAGATTGCTTCCGCTAAAAACTCAAATAGCCCGTTCCAATGGCATTCACTGCGGCAACAACAACGTAACAATGGCTGATGACTGATCGAGGTGTTCTGTAACTGTCTAAGTCCGTTCACATTTTCTTTTGCATTAACCAGTCCTTAAACACTGTCAGAGCCCATCCTGTGTTCCCGTTAGTGTTTACTTCCTGTCTGTCTTCTGTTGTTTTTCATCCATAGAGAGCTCATCCAGCGCTCTGCCTTTATCCTCTTTCCTTCTCTTGACAGTTTAGCCATCGCGAATCCAAAGTATTGTGCTCTCCACACATATAAAGATGAATATCCAAACAGTAGATGTTTTGTGACTGAGGAAACTAATGGTTGTTGTCCATATCTTACATTAAATTAAAATAGACTTATTTTTTGCAGATTGATATGACTGCACATAGTCCCTTCATCCTTTCCCCCATATGTTACCTTCTCCCCCCCCACCTACTAATATTTCTACTTCCTAGGGATTATGATAAACTCACAACACAGGGGATTGCAAATGAGTCCTCCCTTAATAAAACATAAAACAAGCAGAGCATTTTAAGTAGAGCTAAATGAAACTGCGTTAAAAACAGTAATACATTCAAATGTAAAGCAGGTTTGGTCAGTGTTTGTTTTGAAAAATGAGTGGGGATGAAGTAATAATTGGTACTATCTAATTTAAGTCAAATTGTGTTGCCAATTAATTTCTTGGTTTCATGAAATCTTAAATATAACTCATCCTGTTAAAAAAAGAAAGATTATACAAAAATAAATACAATTTAAAGGTCCCATGTCATGTTTTTCCGGTTATTACCCGTCCCCTTGTGTGTTATGAAGGTTTTTCTGCATGTAAACGGTCTGTAAAGTCACAAACCCTCAAAGTACACCCTGTAGCGAGTAAAACTCTGACACAGAGAAGACCTGTCTGTGCTGCCCCAGAACGCCTCGTTGGAGGTTTCTCTTTTTCTTCCTGGTACAGTGACGTGCCCATACCCAAATGGACCCATTGGTCCAACCAATCCGCCGTTACATTACGTCCGTGGAGCCGTTACATTACGTCCGTGGAGCCGTTACGTTACGTCCAAATTGACCAATCCACGGACTTCCTCACACACACTCAATCTTTTCTCAGCTGCAGCTCCGCCGATTTCTCCTCCCTGAGACGGCGGGACGAGCTGTGAGTCGGTAAATCTATTCTAGTAGATCTTAACAATGGAATTATGATCAGTAGAAATGGCCATGACATGGGAAATTTAAAACAATTAATTATACGTCAGTTTTAGTTCAACCTGTTGCAGTGGCGTTTTCTCCTGGAGGCCAAGGGAAGCCAGGCTTCCCCTGTTTTTTCGGATTGTATTTATAATTTTAATAAATAAATAAAAACACTTCGTTTGGTTTCGGTAATTTTTCTGTGCTGTGTGTTGCTGCCGGCCCATCTCTCCCCCATTCTCATTGAGTATTTTACAAATAGTGAAACAGCGCCCCTCTACATGTTATGGTGAAACAGTAGATTGCACTCTTTGTTGCGAGAGGAGGCTAGCCGAAATTGGCTTCCCTTGGTGAAAAAAAATGGAGGGATTGACCAATCAGACAAGGCTCACGTGATGCCCCTGCCAACCTGTGATTGGTCAGGGCGATGCCAAGGGAAGCCAGAGGCGGCTGGCTTGCCTCACAATCCAATCAAATCGCATCAATTTAGTGTTGCAGTGACACGTCCTAAAACCCGGAAGTAAGCTGCGCTCGGTTTCCCTCGACAAAAAGGCAGTGGGATTTCTCCATAGGATTTTGGAAAATAGCTCGAAATAAGGTCAGTGGAAAACGAACCTGTTAGATAAATGCATGTTTTGTTAAGTCGGATAATATCCACATGTCTACCCTACTTTTATAATTTTCTAATCATAAATCTAATCGATAGAAGATAGCGCCACTGCACCACTCTCACCGCCGTTAGAAAGTAGCAAGCAATTGAAGCAAGTGCAATTATGGAGGGTGAAGATTTGGAGTATTTAATCAAAAATAATTGTACTAAACTTCCGCTACAGCAGCAACAACAAATACAATCTGATGACAGGCCGATGCCCAAACTGGAACTGTTTACAGCGAGGAAAAAAGGAGTGAATCGGATGTAAAACGTTAAAGGTCTCCTGATTTAGTTTGTGAATGAATGTTCATTAGAGTTTGGGCTGGAGAGTGCGTGCGGACCTGTCGGTTAGATAACAGGCGTGTGTAAGTCCTGCATCTGTATGATACAAATGTGTGTAAAATGATACCGGGTGCTGTAATCACTCATCTGGTTACGTTATTACATTGACCACCACACCCCCGACCCAAAAGAAAGGACGTATTATTGGCTTCCCCTCATTTTTTCCCCACGCCATGCTACTAACCTGTTGTACGTAGAGTCAATTCCTTCCCGTGTTGAACTCTGCCTCCGTTCCTCTGGAGGCTGATAGAAAGGATTGCTGCTCATCTCTCTTTCCCTGAGTTCACAGAGGACACATGACGGATGATTGACGAGGACAGATGCTGCTCTTCCTCTCAGGGGGGCAACTAATAGAAAGGAGGCAAGTGGGCCGCTGCCAAAAGCCCTTAAGTACAAAATCAAAGGGCAAAAAAAAACTCAGGAGTGATTGTTTGTTTTAGCTTCCTCTGTTATAATTCAGACATATTGCGGGACGAGGGAGATGCTGAAGAGAATTTCAGAGTGTATGCCGTGTATTTACTCATTAAAAAAAAACAATTTTTATCACATACTGTCTAATGAGCAGAAATCTGAATGCACACTTGTTATAGCTACTTCTTTGGTAGGCTTGTGATTTCCACGATAATAGCCAACGCATGCATATTTAATAAGCCTCACCTGCTCTGAATAAAATATGACGTGAAACACTCTGAGCATAACATCCTCTTGTTCTGTGTCTTCAGCCGCTGAGCATGATGCCTGATGCCTGAAGTCTAAACTGTTTTTTTCGAGCAACATCACAATTTGTGTATGTGTCACCTGCAACAGTGAGTGGTATAAATGTACATTTCTGTTGCAGCTTTATAAGATTAAGAATGTGAGAGTCAAGGATACGCTTTTGTGTAACTTTATGCAATGTTATTCTCAACCTACACACAGCAACACCAACACAAGCCAGGCCAATGTACCTGCAGTATATCTCTCATTTACTGTCTAACATTACTCTTCAATCTACAGAGAAATGTGCCCTTTTAAAAAATAAGAAAAACCAAACCTCACGGAAATAACAGTAATAAAACACTGAGAAAGACCTACAGGAATAAAAAGGATAACAGACACATTATTTCAGATGAGCACTTGGAGGCAGTGTGGAGTGAAAGGGACAAGATCAATTCCCACTGACATAAGTGCAGCAAGGTCAAGGGTGAACAGAAGAGAGGACGATGGAAAACAAGAGACCTGGGGTGTTGGATTGGATAAAACATGGGAGGTTGATGTGACTTGTTCATGGCCTTGTAAGGAAGCGGCAGAAGACAACAGGGGAGTTAGAAACAAAGCAGTGGACAGCAGATATCAGGGCAGGGGTCACAGAACGCAGTCTCAGTGCACTAATGTCGGCTTCTCATGGTGACAGGATGCGGTTGGAACCCTATTTCGGATGTGTTTCAGGGGACAACTTGGAGGCTTGAGAGATTGTCTATCTCAACAGTAACTTAGTGTGTGTGTGTGTGGTGTGTGTGTGTGTGTGTGTGTGTGTGTGTGTGTGTGTGTGTGTGTGTGTGTGTGGGTGGTGTGTGTGTGTGTGTGTGTGTGGTGTGTGTGTGTGTGTGTGTGTGTGTGTGTGTGTGTGTGTGTGTGTGTGTGTGTGTGTGTGTGTGTGTGGCCTAGCATTACTATACTTTACTATACTCTAACTTTCTCAAACTTAACGACAGTAAAACCGAGGTTCTCCTCATTGGCTCAAAATCCACCCTAACCAAACCTGACAGTTTCTCAATTACTATAGACAACTCTTCAGTCTCCCCCTCCCCTCAGGTTACCCTCAGGTTAAGAGTCTGGGTGTCATCCTCGACGGCACACTTTCATTCAAATCTCACATCAGTAATATCACTCGGTCTGCCTATTTCCATCTACGCAACATCAACCGCCTCCGGCCGTCCCTTAACCCTAAGACCACCGCCATTCTTGTTCACACCCTGGTCACTTCCCGCATCGACTACTGCAACTCCCTTCTCTTTGGTCTCCCCTCTCAAATCCATCCACAGACTTCAACTGGTTCAGAACTCTGCCGCCCCGCATCATCACCAGAACCCCCTCCATTAACCACATCACTCCTGTTCTTCAGCAACTTCACTGGCTCCCCGTCAAATCCCGTATCGTTTTTAAGATTCTGCTCCTCGCCTTTAAGGCCATCCATAACCTCACTCCTCTGTACCTCTCCGACCTCCTGCACATCAACACACCCATCCGCACTCTCAGGTCTTCTGCTTCCCTCAGCCTCACTGCACCCCCCTTCCGTTTAACCACCATGGGGTCTAGAGCCTTCAGCCGCTCTGCACCCCGCCTCTGGAACTCCCTCCCACCTGACATCCGCAACACTGACTCTCTCCCCATTTTCAAATCACGCCTCAAAACATATCTCTTCACACTCGCATATCCACCCTGATCATTATCCATCACACATCCTCTGTTTTATTTATTTGATTTGTTGCATTGTCTTGTTTATGTTTCTTATGCTGGTGTTAGGTATTGTGTATCTTGTTTTTTTATGTGTTTGTACGGCGACCTTGAGAGCCTTGAAAGGCGCCTATATAAAATAAATGAATTATTTTATTATTTACTTGTGGGGACCTAAATCTGTTTACACAGTCACATGTGGGGACTCGCCACCCTTATGAGGACAAATTGGAGGTCCCCATGAGGGGGATCATCAATTTTAGGGTGAAGACTTGGTTAGGATTAGGGTTAGGTTAAGGGTTAGGGTTAGGGTTAGGCATGTGTTGGTTATGGTTAAGGTTAGGATAAGTCTCCAGGAAATGCATGTAAGTCAATGTAATATCCCCTGAAGTGATGTATATATGGCATATGTGTGTGTGTGTGTGTGTGTGTGTGTGTGTGTGTGTGTGTGTGTGTGTGTGTGTGTGTGTGTGTGTGTGTGTGTGTGTGTGTGTGTGTGTGTGTGTGTGTGTGTGTGTGTGTGTGTGTGATCCATACTGCAGCTAGCCTCCAGGCAGAGGTACAGCATCCCCAGCCAACATGTCATGGTTGAGGGCAAATCCAACCCAAAAATATCATCCATCTAACATGGAGAGGATTTCAGGTGCATGGCGTAGAGTTCTTATTTGTATTTGTATGACAGTTTAACCCTGTCTAATTTTGTTCCGGGAGATAGCTTATCAAAGATGGCATCACAAAGTAGAGCTTAAAGGGAAACTCCACTGATTTCAGACATCAAAGTGTGTTTACAGGTCTTGGGGAGTACTACTGGATATATGGGAAAAGTTGTTTAAAGGCTTGGCATGAAGTCTGACAAATTGCCTCGAGTCATTTCACTTGAGTCAGCGTCAAGAGGGGCAGAAGACTACAAGTTTGAAAATAAATGTAAAAAATCTGTAGGTGTAGAGATATAAAGAAGTGAGCTTTCCAGACCTCTGTAGGCTGCTCCTCGTCCGTGTTTGAGGCTAGCAGCTCGAGGCTACGTTAACATTACACACCAGTTCCCAACCGTTTGTTGTTGAGTTGCAGTTTGAGTAATGTAGGTGCCAGAATTTGACAGCATAGAGCATGGATGAAAAAACTCTCTGGTTTCGTTTGCAGTGGCTTTGATTCTTCAGGTAGTGCTGAGTTTGAATTTTTTTTAAGTAGAGCTATGAAACAGAGAATTAGCAAAGTACTCCGGGGAAATTCATGCTGTGATTTGTTCTATGTCTTTAAGTAAAGATATTGAAAATCTTACTCAGCAGCATGGTTGAGAAGCATCACCTGGGGATACAGGGGTCATAAAGCTTAAAGACATGGGCAGTGGTGGTGAAATAATTTGTTGTTAGGTCTCGGGGATATAATTATCACAAGCCCCACAGTGGGACCAGCTACTAACAAGCCTTACTGAATGCCTTAGGCTGGCAACAGAACTAAAATGAATAAATGCAGGCCTGACCTGAACCCAGAGTCCCCTCTGAGCTCCTCTTCGTGTGTCACCTACCATGCACTGAGTTAGATGTTGGTTTCAGTTCATTCAGGTTAACAAGTGGATGTAAACTAAACCAAAAAACTTCAGGGATGCCATTCATTGTCCATCAACACAAGAGCTTCTTGCTACCAGCAGCTCACCACTCTCCTCTCTTTTTTCCTCCACTCTGACCTCGGACAGGCTCATATTCGGTAAGATTCGCCTCCTTAAAGTTTGGCAACCACTCTACAGAACAAATGACAAGCTGTGTCCATGATAATAGGATGTTCCAGAGCGAGGGTGGCTCCAGGTGCAAACTGCAGAGAAAACGCTGACAGTTGTGTGCTTGAGAACATTGCTGGTACACGATCACAGATACTATAACGCTCCTCTTGGGCGCTTGATGGTGGTGCAACACTGACCTAAAGCAAAACCCTTGGCAACAGAGGCTGCATGAGAGGAATGACTAATAACCCATGTTCGCCTTAACGTTGGATTCCTGTTATTCCCTGTCTGCATGTTTAATTCGTATAGAAAGCCATAACAGCCACAGAGACAGAGATTTGTCAGGGTTGCTATGCAGTGAAGTCACGTCCTCAGAGACAACATGTCACAAGCCATTGAAAGCCTCGAGTCAAATTCAAGCCATGATAGGAAACCTTGCTGACCTCAAGTTGTGCGTCAATATCAGTGGTGTCAATCGATTAAAAGATGTAATCACAATTATAATCTGTGATTGGTCAGGATATATGACAGGTTTGAAATAAATAATAAATAATACTTTTATGCATGAGTCTTTGTGCGGAGATAAAAACAAATACACACCTGGTGTTGTAAAAAATAATAGTAATAATAGATAGAGAGATAGATGGATAGAGAGATAGATGGATAGATAGATAGATATAGAGAGATAGATAGAGAGATGGATAGATGGATAGATAGATAGATAGATAGATAGAAAGATATATAGATAGATGTATAGATAGATATAGAGAGATAGATAGATAGATATAGAGAGATAGATAGATAGATATAGAGAGATAGATAGATGGATAGATAGATGGATAGATATAGAGAGATAGAGAGATAGAGAGATAGAGAGATAGATAGATAGATATATAGATAGATAGATAGATAGATAGATAGATTAGTACTTTATTGATCCCAAATTGGGAAATGTTTGTGTTTGTCTTTTCCTGGTGCTCAAAGCGCTTAAATAAATGCATGACAAACTTGTAGTGAAATCAGCGGGTTTTTGCTTTATCATAACATGATGTCTGAATTATTGGCTTGAATTCCAGCGATTTTCCGACACTTGGACAAAGCTGCTGTAACGGGAAGCCGCTGTGATCATCCTCTGTATAACGTGAGCTACACAGGGCATATGCTGGTATCGCAGTAATGTAGTTGTTGCTCATATTGCTAGCACTATATGTTCCTACCGTGGAGCAGATAGTGTAGTCAGCTATTGCTAACACTTGCTGCTAATTGCTAACTTTTGTGGAACTTCAAGAAACTGGCTAGCGCATGCTTTAGCAAAAAATGTCCTCCGTTTTCCCCACACTTAAAGCAAACAAGTGCAGTTGCTATTCGTCATGGATTAGGTGTGCAGTAACAGCGAGGTTGTGGCGGTTCTTACTCGATGCTTGGGCAGATTCCTCGGCCTTCTCTGCCATGCAATACATGGTAAACATGCTTGTTGTATTTCAGGAGGAATTTGGGGTCGAAAGTGATACATTTTCCTTGAATTTTTTAAGCCTTATAGGTTTCTAGTTTAATTGCCAGCATCAATGTTGACAGCCCTCTTCTAGATGAGACCCAGTGCTCAATACTCTGTAGAGTAGACAGTGCCAAATATATCTTTCATTACTTGTTACTTGTTACTTGTTAGACGCTTTTATCCAAAGCGACTTCCATACTCGATACTGTGGGCAATCCTCACAGGAGCAATTTGGGGTGGAGTGTCTCAGGGACACAACGACATGCCGACTGCAGTGGGGTTTGAACCTGTGCTCCCCTGATCCGAACACCAACGCACTACGCCACACGACTCCCTCTTACATTTTCCAAACATGTCTACATGTCGCCCAAAGCTGTCACCATACATTCAGTTATTTCTAATTCACACCGACTCTATTTACTGCACAGGTGACACTTACTTTGTAAATCTCATACATACTGCAGTGAGCTCTTTGTTAAATCTACCATGCATCTGCACTCCCCTGAGGTTTCTCAGTGCAGATTATAACAGCAGGCACTAAGTGGGTGTGGCTGGTTGCATCATGCATGCAATGGGAACAACAACTGCTCGTTTCCACTTGCAGAAGCAGTAACCACACCAACGAGAGCAGTGTGGTTTCTTTCTGTTGGATCTGCATCATTGGCATTTGAACAGACACCAATGATAGAGAAATTAATATTGCAGTAGAGAGCATAAATACTTCAGCTATCTCACAAGGACGTGGAAGATTACAAACCATGACTTTCTCAGGAAGGATTTGTTGTTGTGGTTCCATGGGGAGAGTTGAGAGGATAACATAGTTTCCTTTGGGTCAGGTCAACTGTGCAGTTTGAACCCTAGAGTACATTAGAAAGAGCTGAAATAACGCTCTTAGACAGAGACTTGAGTGCCAGGTCTGCCCTTTAGTGCTTTTAGCATGCCCTGTGGATCCTTTGGGATCATTAGTCAGCGTCTCCAAAACCGGCTGTGACGTTGGGACAATGCCCTTCACCGAGAAGAGAAAGACAGAAAAGAGCTACAGGTAACGCCCGGAGGAAACCCTGAAGTGTATTTCCTCTGCAAGACACTTATAGAGTGAGTGTGATGGGTGAAGAGGAAAAGCAGAGTTTATATACGGTATTTAATTTATTGCATGCAACATAGTTTCAAACAATACATACAGAAGTTGATAAAAAAAGTAAAACTTTGTGAAAAACTCTGTTCAGGACCTGCTTTCTTTCAAAAGTTACATTTCTGCTTGAAGTCATCCCACGCAAATATTTTTTTTAATGTTGGATATTCTACTTTGGAACAAAACTTTGAGAAAAACCCCAGTCTTCTTACCGTCTGTGTGATCTGAGAGAATGTGATTTGAGGTGATGATATGCAGAGGCGCCGTCTCCTCCTGGCAGACAGGTGCTGCAGTGCGGTATGAAAGAGCTGTGAGGACATGTTGCTCCTGAGCCGAAGGAAACTTAAAATTCACCAGAGGTTCACTAAGTCCACTGGCACTTGTGCCCGAACGTTGCTGCCTTAGATATTAATGCTCTGTTCAATATCCGGCTGAAATATGGTAAGGCTCTCTGAATATATTCTTGAAGTTGAAAAAAACCGTGCGAAAGGATCTGAAAGTATATCTGACCCTGCATAGGGAGTTTATTTTTTGTGTTATATGTGAAAAGTTCTCGGCCTCACAGGAAATAACTGTGGGAAAAGATGTTTCTAATATACACAATCAACCATTCTCCATGTTTCGTCTTAATGCAGGCTGGTGGACAGTCACATCATGCAAACAGCTAAATAAAACCAAAACCATCCCGAAAGTGAACACAAGATCCTCAATTGTCAGGTGAAACCACCTATAGGTACAGTAGCACAAGTTATGTATTTGATTTCCCCTTTTTTTTAGAGACAATATCCCTGCAGGCTTGTATGTTCTTTGTCTCAGTGCACTAATGCACACACAGTCACAAATGGTGTTTACAACCCACAGAGGAAATGCCCATTTAAAACTACATTACCAATGTTTGCCATTAGTGGAGATGGAAGCAGTGACGTGGCCCATTATCTCAATTCAATGAAGTAATCACTTTTCACTTTATACAGTAGATCTCTTCGGGACCTTTTAAACTACAGAGTTTGACGGGTCAGTTTTGTTTAAGGGATTTGGTGCTTGATATGTGAGATTGTCTGTCCTTTTTGTTTTTCAACATCAGGGAGTATATGAGAATTAAAGAGTTGAAACACTTTACATTTATTTGCTTCTTAAAGTTGCACAGTGTGTAGGTTATATCAAGTCAGTTTATTTGCATACAGTATACTTCCCCTAATTCTGGACTAAATGTGTTACATAAAAAGCCTGTGATACAACACAACATCAGGGCATTATAGCTTAGCTCTGAAGTCTTTATGACTCGCTGATAGGGTTGAACTGTTTTTATTCTTCTTATAAATAAATATCATGGAAAACATAATAAAATGTCCTACTTTAAACAAATATTCCAGGCACTCCTTGTAAAAGGATGGGTTTTGAGAGCTATTACTATTTAAACAAACAGTTATTTATTATTGCAAACCTGTATTGCTTTGGCATTTATCCGTATTCATTGTTGTTTTTATGCAGAAGGCGAGTCAGGCAGTCTGCAGGTCGGACTGAGAGCGGGCAGGAATCGTGATAAGTGTAGCCCGAGGCCACTTCAACATTTCACAGAAACAAAACATTTATCATTCAGCTCTCTGAGATATTTTAAGGTATGGGAATTGCTATCTCACAAAGTGTTTATGTTTTATTATCAGTCTCTGCTGCCAACGTCAATAAAATGTGAGGGGAAACTATTTGGTAACTATTTTAACCTTAAAATAAGACTGTCAAAATCGTTTTGGTGCTATAATGACCTGTAGTTGGTGAAATTGTGCTTCCGTCGTTCCAACTCCTTGCTAAGTACGTCTGCTTTTGAAGAAAGTAACTTTAATGATAAGGTGGGTAAAAGTATGAAAGGCTCTACAGGACTAAGAGTATTTTATTGGACACTAGATCATATTTCATGGTGGTAAATGTGTTGTGATTTCCCCTCTGACTCAACTCTCTGTGATTCTCCTGAGAGGAAGCTTTATGAGCATGAGCTTTATGATACTGTTAGCAGCAACTGCTGCTAACAGTATCTGCCGTTAGTTAGTTAGCCGTTAGCTCAGTTAGCTGTGCATACAGGATTGGGACGTCGAGCACCAGGGGTGTTGCGGTGAAGCAGGCAGGACCCAAATGCAGATTTAAACTGAAAATTCCTTTATTTCAAGGCTACCGGATACAAATAAAGACAAAACAGAACACTCACCGGAGAAAACTAGGGACACCAGGGTGGGTGGAGGGGGGCTGGAGGACGGGTCTTGGACTGACAGCCCAGGGGCACGGCAGAGGACCAGGAAGGGGTCTCGGGCGGACGGCCCGGGGGCAAGGTAGAAGCCGAGAAGGGGGACTCGGGCGGACGGCCCGGGGGCAAGGCAGAGTTCAAAAAGGGGGACTCGGGCGGACGGCCCAGGGGCAAGGCATAGTCCAAGGTGGGGGACTCGGGCGGACGGCCCGGGGCAAGGCAGAGTCCAAGGTGGGGCGAAGGCCAAACAGCTCCGGAGGCCGGGCAGGACCCGGTGTCGGCCGAACAGGAACCGGAGCCGGTGGGACAGGCTTCAGCAGGATCCCCCACGGAAGAGGACCAGGAGTTGGCAGGACCCCCGGCAGAAGAGTTGACGGCGGGACCCCCAGAGGAACAGGACATAGGATTGGCAGGACCCCGGCAGGAGAGCAGTCGGCGGGACCCCCAACGGGACTGGACATAGGGTTGGCAGGACCCCCGGCAGGAGAGTAGTCGACGGGATCCCCAACGGGACAGGACATGGAGCTGGCAGGAACCCCAGCGGAACCTCCAACGGCACAGGACATAGGGTTGGCAGGACCCCTGGCAGAAGAGTCGTCGGCGGGACCCCCAACGGGACAGGACACAGGGTTGGCAGGACCCCCGGCAGGAGAGTAGTCGGCGGGACCTCCAACAGCACAGGACATAGGGTTGGCAGGACCCCCGGCAGAAGAGTAGTCGGCGGGACCCCCAACGGGACAGGACATAGAGTTGGCAGGACCCCCAGCGGAACCTCCAACGGCACAGGACATAGGGTTGGCAGGACCTCCAGCGGAACCTCCAACGGCACGGACATAGGATTGGCAGGACCCCCGGCAGAGGAGTAGTCGACGGGGCCTCCAACGGGACAAGACATGGAGTTGGTAGGACCCCCAGCAGAACCTCCAACGGACCAGGACATTGGGACTTGAGACGTGACTCGAGAGGGGACTTGAGAGGAGACTCGAGAGGGGAACTCGAGAGGGGAACCAAGGGGGAACTAGAGAGGGGACTCGAGATGGGACTAGAGGAGGGACTAGAGGAGGGACTCGAGGAGGTGATTCGAGAGGGAACTCGAGAGGGAACTCGAGATGGGACTAGAGATGGGACTAGAGAAGTGACTAGAGGTGGGAATAGAGGTGGGACTAGGGAATTGACTAGAGGAGGGACTTGAGTAGGGACTAGAGAAGGGACTAGAGAAGGGACTAGAGAAGGGACTCGGGAAGGGACTAGAGGAGGGACTCGGGAAGGGACCAGAGAGGGGACTAGAGAAGTGACTAGAGGAGGAACTTGAGAAGGGACTAGAGATGGAACTCAAGAGGTAACTCGAGAGGGGACTCGAGAGGGGAGCTGGAGGGTTGACTTGAGAGGGGACTCGAGAGGGAACTCGAGAGGAGACTTGAGAGGGAACTAGAGAGGATACTCGAGAGATGACTCGAGAGGGGACTCGAGAGGGAACTGGAGGGGTGACTTGAGAGGGGACTCGAGAGGGAACTTGCGAAGTGTCTTTAAAGGGGACTCGAGAGGGGACTCGAGAGGGGACTCGAGAGGGAGCTGGAGAGGGGACTCGAGAGGGAGCTGGAGGGGTGACTTGAGAGGGGACTCGAGAGGGAACTGGAGAGGAGACTTGAGAGATGACTCGAGAGGGGACTCGAGAGGGAACTGGAGGGGTGACTTGAGAGGGGACTCGAGAGGGAACTCGAGAGGGAACTTGCGAAGTGTCTTGAAAGGGCACTCGAGAGGGGACTCGAGAGGGAACTCGAGAGGAGACTTGAGGGAACTGGAGAGGAGACTGGAGAGGGAACTCGAGAGGAGACTCGAGAGGGAACTGGAGGGGTGACTCGAGAGGAGACTCGAGAGGAGACTCGAGAGGTGACTTGAAAGGAGACTCGAGAGGGAGCTGGAGATGTGGCTTGAGAGGGGACTTGAGAAGGAACTTGAGAGGAGACTTGAGACGGTCGGTTCGCCAACAGAACACGGGGGGCTGGAGTCGGCCGGAATGCCGACAGGACACGGGGAGCTGGCGTTGGCCGGTACGCCGACAGGACACGGCGAGCTGGCGTCGGCCGGAGACGAGGGGCTGGAGTCGAAACCATGGCTGCTGGGGCCAGGACTGAGGCTGGAACCATGGCTGCTGGGGCTGGAACCATGGCTGCTGGGGCCTGTACTGGAGCCGGAACCATGGCTGCTGGGGCCAGAACTGGGGCTGGAACCATGGCTGCCGGGGCCAGAACTGGGGCCGGAATGGCTGCTGGGGCCTGTACTGGAGCCGGAACCATGGCTGCTGGGGCCGGAACCAGGGCCGGAACCATGGCCGCTGGGGCCAGAACTGGGTCTGGAACCATGGCTGCTGGGGCCGGAACCAGGGCCGGAACCATGGCCGCTGGGGCCAGAACTGGGGCCGGGACCATGGATCTTTGGGCTCGGGCTGCTAACCTGGCCTTGCGACTCCTTCCTTCAGGAGCCGTTTGGAGGCTCCGTGGACCTCCAAAGGCCAGACGAGTTCCAGAGAACGGCTCCTGGACAGGAGCAGGCAATGGGGCAGAAGCCAGGGTTGACTCCAAACGGACCACACCGATTTGTGTGGTGTCATAACGGGAGTTGGGAGGCCTGGGGCTGTCAGGCAGGGGATAACACACCATGAGGAAATCCAAAATCCCATCCGGTAATAATTTAACCAAGCCTGGTTTCTCCATCGTAATCTGGCGTGCTTCTGCCGGAACAGCCTCTCGCTGCTGAACCCTGGACGCTCCCAACCATCGACTTGAGCAGCCAGCCAAAGCAAAGGAAAACTCCAATATCTCCTGCTCAAAAGGATCTGCTGGGCCCATATTTAGGTTGGTTCGTTCTGTTGCGGTGTGTGAAGCAGGCAGGACCCAAATGCAGATTTAAACTGAAAATTCCTTTATTTCAAGGCTACCGGATACAAATAAAGACAAAATAGAACACTCACCGGAGACTTAGTCACAAACAAAAGACGAACCAACACTGAACACAGGAAGAGAACAGACTAAATACAGGGAGGGGTAATCACAAGACGAGAAACAGCCGGGCAGGGGAGGAGAAACACAAGGGCCACAGGTGAACACAATCAGACAACTAGACACACCAGGGAAACTAACGACAGGGGAAAAACACAGGAAGAAGGACCAGACAATATACAAGGAGGAAAATACCCATAACCAGACATACAAAACTACAAACGTGACAAAACATGAGCATCCTGACAAGGGGAGTGTTGGTGTTGTTAACACCGCTGGAACATGAGCTATTTGTATCTTGGATGGGTTAGTGGGTTAATGCCAGAACCGGTATTTTGCTGATTCTCTGTCAGTTACTTTAGATGAAAATAAGGAGCCCCTCCCCACTCCCCTCTGAGAGATATTTGGTTAAAAAGAACACAATGGTGCTCTAGGAGGAGATTCAGGTGATAAGGGGGGGGGGGGGGGGCAATCCCTCGTCTCCGGCCGACGCCAGCTCCCCGTGTCCTGTCGGCGTACCGGCCAACGCCAGCTCCCCGTGTCCTGTCGGCATTCCGGCCAACTCCAGCCCCCCGTGTTCTGTTGGCGAACCGACCGTCTCAAGTCTCCTCTCAAGTTCCTTCTCAAGTCCCCTCTCAGGCCACATCTCCAGCTCCCTCTCGAGTCTCCTTTCAAGTCACCTCTCGAGTCTCCTCTCAAGTCTCCTCTCGAGTCTCCTGTCGAGTCACCCCTCCAGTTCCCTCTCGAGTCCCCTCTCCAGTTCCCTCTCAAGTCTCCTCTCCAGTTCCCTCTCGAGTCCCCTCTCGAGTCTCCTCTCGAGTTCCCTCTCGAGTCCCCTTTCAAGACACTTCGCAAGTTCCCTCTCGAGTTCCCTCTCGAGTCCCCTCTCGAGTCCCCTCTCGAATCCCCTCTCGAGTTACCTCTCGAGTTCCATCTCTAGTCCCTTCCCAAGTCCCTTCCCGAGTCCCTTCCCGAGTCCCTTCTCTAGTCCCTTCCCGAGTCCCTCCTCTAGTCCCTTCCCAAGTCCCTTCCCGAGTCCCTTCTCTAGTCCCTTCTCTAGTCCCTCCTCTAGTCACTTCTCTAGTCCCCTCTCTGGTCCCTTCCCGAGTCCCTCCTCTAGTCCCTTCCCAAGTCCCTTCTCTAGTCCCTTCTCTAGTCCCTACTCAAGTCCCTCCTCTAGTCAATTCCCTAGTCCCACCTCTAGTCCCACCTCTAGTCACTTCTCTAGTCCCACCTCTAGTCACTTCTCTTGGTTCCCCTCTCGGGGTTACCTTGGTTGCTGATTGGCTAATGGTTACACAAGCTAACACATCGTTATGACATCATAAAGTGGCCAAAATATGATCAGCTCATTTTCAGACAGGTTTTTATAGAAATGGATCAGGACAAAAAAGAGGGGGTCTTTGAAACTTTCAGAATCTCTTTACACAGAGGGGATAAATATGTATGTATAAAAGACTTGAAAAAGTGTGTTTTGCATAATAAGTGACCTTTAAATCATGTTATGTTGCAGCTGTCAAAATGTAAGTCAGTGCTGTTTAATGAATTGCACTCTGCAACGTATACTAATTCCTAGAATTGTGTTTGCTTTCATTGTTTTTGTGTAGGCCTAGTAATTGGCTGCATGTATTGTTGAATACCCCTCTGCTCAGTTCTTTCTTTAAAAATCTGCTGTCACAGTCTGATTCTCTACCTGTTGCACCAATCAATCCAGTATATAAACCTCTGACGCTCTCACACTCAATGCCAGATTGTTCTTCACCTTTCATGCAAGTTGTCGAGCCTTCCTGCCTCCGACCTGCTCTCTTTGTCTGATTCCTGGTGAACCCTCCAATATTCGGTCTCCAATCTTGTGATCTGCCTGTGTCCCTGGATCATGTCTGCCTGTGGCTGTGTGGTGTTTTTTCATCACACAATTACCTACTACTTTCCCATCCGTCTGCCTGTTCCCTACTGGTTTGTCTGCTTTGACTTTATAAACTGTATATCTGTGCCCATCACCTGCCCTGCCCTGTAACAGCAGAGTTTTGAAATCATCGTTACGAACTGTTCCCAGCATTTGGGAACAGTATAAGCATTTGGCTTCAAACATTCCCCGTTAACACTGCAGTAACGCACTGTTAAGTGCAAACATGTGGTACACCATGGCATCTTTTATGACCTTGACATCACTCAGAGGCAATCCTTATATACTTTAGAAATTACATAATTCAATCAAGATCTAGTTTGGCCGCCAGGAAACGTAAAAAGTAGAGACAGAGCTTGGTTTGTCTTTTCTTCATGGCTTCATATGTGTATAAACGGCTCATTGTAAGCTAACAATAGCATGGAAATTCATAGTTCGGGCTTTTATATACACCAATGCTTTTATTTAATTTCTGCTAATTTCCTTTAATTCCACACACTGACCATTTGTCACGATCTGTCTTTGGTTTGATTTGTCTTGTTCTGTCTTTGGTTTCCTGTTTTATTTTGAAAAGTGTTCACCCCCTGTCTTGCCTGTTGCTTCCTGTCTGTGTGTTCCCTCCTACCTGATTACCCGATTGTCTTCACCTGGTGCCCCTGTGTTTTCTCCTCCCTCCTCACCTGTCTCTTGTTTCTTTGATTAGTCCTGTGTGCATTTGGGTTCGCTTTTTCCTGTGAGCCTCTGTTAGATCCTTGTTTGTTGTTGACTGTGTTCACGGGGGAGAGAGTTCTGCTCTGTCTGTTACCTGTATCCTTGAAACAAAGGATACAGGTCTCTATCAACTTCATTTTAAGGAAACCTAGCTGTCCTCCCATCGTAGCTTCATGTTGGCGATGATTGAGGGCATTTAAAGCTGTCCAATGGAACTTTAGTACAGTCAGCATTTTGCTTCAATAAGGCCTTTTTAAACAAATTGCTTCCTATGCATCCATCATTGGGATTTAGTACAAAAAATGTCAAGCAAGATTTACAGTAAAGATTCTGGGCTTTACTGACAACATTTGGCGCTTAAGCTTCGTAAACCCATTCCTTGATGCCAACTGAAATCAATATTTAATGTTCGTTTTCTCTCTGTCTCCTCCTACACTACAGCAAATTGGTAGCCAGCTGCCTGGCAGAAGCTGACAGACACCAGAGTCAAATATATGACTGCTGGACAAGTGAAGTCACAGCTCATCACGTTATACTGCTGGAGAAGAGACAGGTCATCCGGTAGTCTCGACACAGACATGAATCCTACTAACCCAAATATAAAGCCATCCCAAAGCGCATCACCTGGTGTGAGACAGGTGTTCTGAAACCGATAGATACGCTTAGAGCCACGGAGGCTGTTTATTCTCCTTCCTGACTATCGAGGCCAAAGGAA
This sequence comes from Gymnodraco acuticeps, assembly GCF_902827175.1. Classification (NCBI taxonomy): domain Eukaryota; kingdom Metazoa; phylum Chordata; class Actinopteri; order Perciformes; family Bathydraconidae; genus Gymnodraco; species Gymnodraco acuticeps. Next base: position 40,799 of record NW_022990379.1, read on the forward strand.
CATATCTTAAAAGTGGTGCAACGACAAAAAGAAACAGATAATAAAATCACATTACCTCACACCCAATGTGCATTTTTTTAAACGTTACCCTGAGCTGCATTTGCAGATAATTGGCACACAGAGTAAAAATGTACAGCGGATGGTTTATCTATACATCTTCCTGCTTGGCCCTGAAGCTTTCTGTCCACACCCTGATACTGCGAGTGCTCAGACAGGGATTGCCCGCATGATGCCTCGCCTGTTAATAGATCAGGGTTCGGACTCCAGCTTAGTGCACCCTCACTGGAAACCTCAAATGAGGCGCAGCACGGATGCATTCATCTTCATCAGAGGAGCTCAGGATCAAGTATCAGAGAGTCTTTGTGCAGAAGAGAAAGGGAAAGCTCTGAAACCTGATCCATTCTGTCTCTATTTGGAGTGCTTTGAGTGCTATCACTATCACACACTATCTGTGTTCATGATGGAGCTTTCTTGCAGACCCTTTCACCCGTAATTACCTGGAGCTTTTGTGCAGTGTTTGTTAGATTCTTGTTGTGAGATTTGTGCCAACCAGTATTTGCCTTACCTCACTTATTTTTCATCGTGAATATTTGTCGATATTGCAAGCTTGAAGCCCTCAATTTGTTTGCCAAAGCGAAACTGTCTTTTCTGCTGCATCGCTTTGATAAATCTGCTCTCGGCCAGAAGTCTAACTGACTGTGGTGAAAACACGTAGCCTACCTCTGAGGCTTTGCCCCCGTGATGCAATTGGAGGTGTTTGTATGCAGTGTATCAGTCAATACCAAAAGAATGAAACAGGCTGCAGATTGGAGAGAGCCCTGGATTTATTCTGGTCAGTGTAATTTATTAAAACTGTTGCCCGTGTCCATTCATCATAATCAATCACAGGCTGGCTGGGCCAAAAGAGCAATTTAGAACGGCAGAGTTATGCCGTTGCTGAGTCTGTAATAAGTTTGAGGAAGATTATTTATGGCAATATTGGCCCTCGGGGTACAGTTTGTGTCAGGACGTAATGAATCATTCATTACAGATCTATAGCTTATAAATTAGTCCACAGGTTCACGCAGAGAATTGACGGTAAGGGATGAAAATGAATTGAGCGTGAGCATAAGATTGTGTTTAACGTAACAGAGAGCAAGCAGGCCAGATGTTGAGAACATGGAGGTTCATGTGTGATTTTCAAGCAGAATTATGCTTTCAAACCAGTGAACATTTCAGACTCACACAATATTTTCTTTGCATAGCATCCAAAAAACACTATGAAACTTTCGCACAAAGAAAAAAAAACACATACTTTGTATGTGACAGTAACAATATTCTGTGGGCGATATATAATTGGCAACTGCTTGCTCTGGGCAGACTTTGGATCCCTACACTATTGATTATGAGCAACAGCAGATGCCAGGGTTGGATGAGCGATGAGCAGTGAGAGGATGGAAATGATGAGTGTGCCACGAGGGGGTTGTTTGTCTTTTGACCAGGGAGTTGTGTCAAGACTCACAACCTCCAAAATCCATCAAAAACTAGCTGTCCAACAGATGACATGTTCATTAAAGCACATTAGACCTGCCAACACTTCCAATCTGAGACGCTGTTAAATGATCGCCTCAACTTTAAGACATTAAAAAGCATTGATCTAGCAAACAAAATTATCTTTATCACATTTTAGTAGCTCTGATGTAAAAGCAGGGCATTGTGACATGTCTTTATTAAAGGGGACCTGTCATGCAAAATGAACTTTTGTACGTCTTTTATACATGAATACGTGTCCCCGGTGTGTCAGGGAACTCACCAAGTGTAAGAAAACACAACCCTCTCTCTTTTCCTCCGTACCCAAATCTCTAAAAACGGGGAACAACGGATCTGATTATTATTTGAAAATTCTCTGACTTCAGGAACGAGGAGCTCCGCCTATATGGGCAACTCTCCACCTATCAGCGGAATGAGAGGTTGGGCCACGAACGTGTCCGTTCACACGAGACCGCTCGAAGGCGCTGGAGACGCTGTAGTACATATGCCAGGCCTGTAAGTGGCGCTGTAGTCCCTTGCTGGATAGAGAGCTGGAAAAGAGCAAATAGAGCTAAATGAGGCATGGCTAAAATGCATGATCTGTTTGGTATTTTGAAAACAAAAACTCACAGACATGTTTTATATAGGTATGGCCCTACAATATATTATTCAAATATAGCATGATAGGTCCACTTTAAATAGCATGGATTTGACGCATCATAATTGCAATAATGCATCATTATTTTGTCAATTATGTTTTATTTAGTCACATTTAAAAGTGCATGCACACTATTTTCCTCCATGCTATTCTTTATATAATAGCTTTCTAAGATTTAAAGGTTTTATTGTCATATGCACAGGAGCTACAGTTCAGTAGCTCCTACAATGCAACATAAATATACATAAGACATAAAACAATTTGTAAAAACAATAAAACAGTGCTTATCTTGCAAGACTGATGGGCGAGTGATGTAGATAAAGTAAACTATATATGTCAAAAATAAAATACAGTAAGTTAAATGTTGCAGAGAATGTTGTGAATAAGCTTTTCTGTAAAAACAGTGCATGGTGACATTTCTTTAATAAAAACAACATGCATTTGACAGATCATTTTTGCAATAACGCATTATTACTTTGTAAGAAAACGCCTTATACGTCGCATTCAAAGGTGCACACACAAGATGTTCCTCCCTCGCTGATGCAGAATTGAATGCTTATGTTGCAAAACCAATGTGTGAGTAATACACATAAAGTAAACTACACAGTATATGTAAAAAAAAATACAGTAAGCTAAATGTTGCAGAGAATGTTGTGAACAAGCTTTCCTGTAAAAACAGTGCATGGTGACAATTCTTTGATAAAAAAACATGCATTTCACACGTCATTTTTGCACTAATGCATTATTACTTTGTAAGACCTTATAAGTCACATTCAAAGGTGCAAACACAAGATGTTCCTTCCCCACTGACGCAGAATTCAACCCTGATTTCCAGCATGTTTCCTCGTCAGGTCTGCTGATGCAACAGGCAGCGAACGGGCCGCAGAGACGCGCTGCAGCTGCTGTGCCTCTTAGATCTTCAGGACTTGGGCGATGTTTTGCCCCACTTACATGCGGCAGCTTTGTGAATAAATAAATAAAAGCAGTACAATAAACCCTGCTTGTGCTGCTTTGGATATAAAAGCCTTCCTGTGGGTCTGAATTAGTGTTCTTGGACGTGTACCCAGACTCCCTGCAGCCATACAGAAAGCCCAGAGAAGAAAGGCTCTTTGCTGCGTAACACCAGCAGAGGGGGGTGTGCTCAAGTCACGAGCGGCGAGAGTGTGGCAGCTGTACAGGAGGAAGACTCGGTGTTTCAGGAGCCACACCCTGAGATGAGACAATAACACAGTGACATGAAACAACACGCAATATTCATTTGGACATCGTTTACAGTCTGGTACATGAGCAACGTACCTGTTACCTTGAAACACAGTGATGGTTGAACAGCAACACTTTCATTTCAATTTCTTCTTGCACTATTTATTTTTGTTTTCATGTCTTAAGTGTAATGTATGTTGCATTGTAAGAGGAGCATGACAATTATGAGTTGTATTGCCACAACTACACTGCAGCTATTGTGCAAGAATGAAACATTAGATTAAATGAGACGAACTCCAATAGCTGGTGCCAGATAAATGAGCATGCTTGCAGATGGAGATTTAAATCAGTCCTCTCCAGTATGCGATAGACTTTCCCACAGGTTTTAAATGTAGGTTTTTCTTGTTCAAGCTGTCACTTAGGAAACACACCTGACAAACATACTGCCTTAGTACAGATCCAAGTGAAGCAGCTCCCTCCTGCAGTGCAGAGGGCTAATACTGAGAATAGTCTGAGATGAATTATGCACATCCACTGGATTTTGATATCCCTCCCACAGGGCTTTTTCTCTTTTCATTAAAGCTCTATTCTTTGGTCCAAATATGCATCCTTTTTCTTTTATGAGAAAATCCTTTATTACAAATCAGTGCAAGATTAAACAGCTTACTGTGTGTGCGTTTCTCTGAGGCTGACGGCTGTTCTCGGGCTGCAGGCGGTCACATTGAAACCAGCCCAATTTGGTGAGGTCAATAAGTGGAAGTGGCACTTTGATATCAATCCAATCACAATCCCAATACAATCAATGGTACACTGTACACTGAGATGCTTTTCTGAGCCATCAGCAGGCGGACTCTCACATCTGTTGTGTCTCCTTCTATCTCTGGAAACTAAACTTATTGGACTGGAACAGCTGAGCTGGAGTAGTCTGCCAAATGCAGTCTGACATCGGAGTTTGAATATCAAATTAGAATATGAATTCATAAAACATTCCCCCCCACACACACACACACACACGCACACACACACACACACACACACACACACACACACACACACACACACACATGCACATGCACACAATTTGGGACTTTCCGAGACTTCAGATAGTGCTGCCCTAACTTCCTATCCCTGATTTGACTTATTTCATATTTAATGTATCCCTTATTTAACCAGAAAGTAGACAAACCATTTCAGTATCATCAATCAGATTTAAAATCAGAATCATTTATTGAATCCAGAGAGGAAACTGGATTTTGTGACAGTGTCTTTATTTTAAAATACACCTTTTTTTGTATAGTTATAAAAACATATAATAAAAAAAGGTCTAAGGTGCAATATACATATTTGAAATACATACATGTATATAAAAAAGGGGAATTAAGAAGTGTGCATATTGTAATACAATATACATACATATGGTGTAAATACGATAATGAAGTTGAATTATAGTTCAAAAGGTTTTGTATTAATGTGTTCCTTATTTAGCTTAAGAAGACCATCATGTATTTCATAAAAGCAATACATAGGACAAAGTCAAAGAGGAGAGACAGTAATACCAGCCATACACATACCTGAGCCAAGGATGAAAGCATGCATCCTTTTACTTCAAATGCAGCTCAAGTGGAAACAAATTGGAGACACCAATTACGTCCTCACTTGAGCTGTTGTGCCCTGCCAACTGGTAAAAAGTCACACACACAAACACACACATTCATAAACACCCCGCCCACTCGTACAGCCGCACTGTCTCCTAAATCATATAATCCCTAATGCATAATTAATCATAATGACGTTAGAATATCTCCGATAAAGGGACATGTGGATCGTCACGGTAGTGCACGTGAGAGAGTGGTAAGAAAAAGACGTGCTATAATAACGATGTTTCACGGAGCTCATCCATATTAGAGGAGTCTTTAATGAACTCAGACCGAGGGGGGCACTCCTCCTGGATCCGCGGGAGGGAGGAAACTCACTCATCTCTATCTCTATCAGTATCAGCATCGCCTTGAAGACAAAGAGAGCCGTGCCAATGAAGATCCGATAGCGCGATAAGCCAGTGATAAAAGTCCCTGTGTTGTGCAGCCTGGAGGCAGACTCTCCGGTCCTGGGAGACTCTTTCGGGGATGCGTAAAGATGTGAGGAGTACCGAGCGAGAGGCATTGTGATCGGGCTGTTCTGCAAGCATCAGGCGAGGCATGTTTTCTCCAGACAGAGAATCTACGGGGTGGCATCAAACTTGATCCTTTTTCTTCTCGGTTGCACGGCGACAGCGCTTCATAATTTCCGTATAACAAGGGTCAGAGGAGAACGCGCTGTCCGTGGTGCTGACACACGCAGAGAGACTTAGCTGATCAACTAGTGAAGAGGAGCTCTCACTCCGTGCTTCATTTGGCTGTAAGGTGAGTCCAATGCGATGTGTGCCACTGTACAGATAAGCTGGTTCATCCCTGTGTCCGCATATCGCCTCCTAAAGCCCAGTGTCTGTTGTTTCTGTGCTGAGTGTGTCCATGTGTTGTACTCCAGAGTTTGATCCTGTATTGGTATCTTACACCCTGAAGATACAAAGTTACTGTATCAGTTCAGTATTGGTTTTGTTCAGCTTAATGTAAAGGCTGCAGTTAAGAAGTATTGACCCTCATATGTCACACATTGCCTGTTGATTCCACTGCCATTATCACGTTTTTAAAATACCATTTGGGGTTCAATCGGCTGAAAAATGTTCCTTCTTGTTCTGGCTTTCAAATCGTTTTGCGCCAAAGTTTGAGAATAAATGGAGCGCTTGTCTTTTCCCTAAATGCTTTTAGGTGAGTCCATTGCGATGCGTTTTAATGTATATATAAGCAGTTTTATTCCTATCTCTGGGACATTGTATTAGAACCTCCTAAAGCCAGCAGCGTTGTGTGTCCATGTGTTTTTCGGAGTTGGATCTCATCGGTTGACATCCTAAAGATTGACAACAGATATAAAGTTACAGTATCAATCACTATTGAGTTTGTTCAGCTTGCTATAAAGGCTACAGTTAAAAAGTATTGATGTCACACATTGCCTGTTGATTTCACTGCCGTTATCAAGTTCTCGAAATACCATTTGGGGTTCAATCAGCTGACAAGTGCTCCTTCATACTTTAGCTTTCAGACCTTATTGCTCCAAAGTTTTAAAATGGATGCAGTGCTTGTCTTGTCCCTAAGTGCTTGAATGTGGATTTGCATTATACAGAGTTTATTTGCTTTGTCTTCATGTAAGAAAGGACCACAGGGTCATTGCAAGGTTAAGCATATTACTACGTACTGTTTGCTGACTGATTGTTTCACAGCTAAAGGACTGATGTATTGTTGGGGGGACAATGAGAGCTGGATCTGGTTTCTGTTAGGTGCTAATAGAGCACATCGGATGTTTTAACACTGATGTGTGCATTGCAATCTGTGCGCTATGTTATTCTTTGTTAGTCACTTTGCTGTGTCTGATTACTTTATGCAGCGCACATCACTACAACTCCTCCAGTAGTTTCCAATTCCTGGATCCCAAAATCAATGTATGCTCAGTGTCTTAAAAAACAACAACTTTGTAATTGATGATAATTATTTTCTCCAAACCTGTGGCTGGAGTTCAATCAGAGAATCGAAAAAAAGTTCAGGACAGAGTTTGTGTGTGTGTGTGTGTGTGTGTGTGTGTGTGTGTGTGTGTGTGTGTGTGTGTGTGTGGCCTAGCATTACTATACTTGTGGGGACCTAAATCTGTTTACACAGTCACGCCTCCCTTATGGGGACAAATTGGAGGTCCCCATAAGGGGAATCATTAATTTTAGTGTGAAGACTTTGTTAGGGTTAGGGTAAGGGTAAGGTTAAGGGTTAGGGTTAGGCATGTGTTGGTTATGGTTAAGGTTAGGATAAGTCTCCAGGAAATGCATGTAAGTCAATGTAATGTCCCCTGAAGTGATGTATACATGGTGTGTGTGTGTGTGTGTGTGTGTGTGTGTGTGTGTGTGTGTGTGTGTGTGTGTGTGTGTGTGTGTGTGTGTGTGTCCTTGTTGAGCAGGTGTCACAAAGGATCTGTGTGTTTATTAAAGGATTTTAAAAATAGCAACTGCGCGCTAACTCGCCTCAGGCTTGTATTTTGGGTTATGCCACTTTTGTAGCTCATGATGTTGCCCAAGCATCTTGAGCACACCCTTAAGAGTTGTGGTGACTTTAAAACGTAATGTGTTTCCAGAGAGTTGTCTAAAGGAATCACAATTACATACAGTTTGGAGATTTGGAGTGTGCAGCGAAAACAACAATTACTCCTTGCTTTCCGTTGCCTTTGCACGTTCACTCTGTGTGTTGGTGGTCAGTTTAAAGATTGTTTAGATGTAGAAGATCTTAAACAGGGCTGTAATTGCGACTACTGTGTCTTACTTGTTTAATTAATCACCCTGTCGAGCTGAGAGGCAGCGTGGGCGTCATCAAAGCCGAACAAGGCCCCTTTGAGTTGGGAAACTGGCTGAATGACTTTCAGTCAATTAGGATCCATTTCAAAAGGCACGACTTCATTTCAAAGCCACATTTATTTGGTCCTATGTATTGAAATAGATTCCGTATATTTGTATTTCAGTCTTTAAGTCATCTAGCTCTAAACACTGCGCTGCGGTGCTAAAAGCTGATTGGTTTGCACAAGCTAAAAATAAAATAGTAAAAGAGTTGTAGTACTGAAAAGATGTCGGTCAATTGAGACTAATGCACATGCACTTACAGAGGTATGGCTTATTGAAGCTAATGTACCTGCAGGTGTCTTGCTCTTCTGAGTGTATATTGTCATGGTTTATTTCACTTATTGTTAATCACTTTAGATAAAAGCATCAGCTAAATCAGGGGTGTCAAACTCAAGGCCCGGGGGCCAAATACGGCCCGCGACTTCATTTTATGCGGCCCTCAAGAGCTTGCAAAGAATAGAATACGTATATTATACAGTTACGTGCCACTTTACAGAAGCACATTGCCCATATACTACAGGTCCCACAATGCATCTCATTTTATGACATGCGCTGAAGAGACTTGCAATTAGTTGCAATTATTTTCCCCATACTTCTGCTTTCAGACGTAGTTAATTATGAAGTCATACCCTCTCGATAATAATCCAATTCAGAGGCAATCATGTAATATAATACATCATTTTATATACATTATATATATTTATATATGTATATTTATATACTTACAACTGGCCCTTTGAGTGCAACCATAATGCTGATGTGGCCCTCCATGAAATTGAGTTTGACCCCCCTGCGCTAAATGAAGTGTAATGTCATTTGGCTCAAAACAAACCCGTATTTCACACCCTATATAATATTAAAGGAGCCCTATTATGCATTTCAGGGTTTCCCCTTTCCTGTAGGTTTTAGTGCATGTAAATGGTCTGCAAAGGCTGAAATCCCTGCGTGAGAGGGAGTTTTCTCCTTTGTTTACTTCCTATATAGTGACATTAGTATGTATTCTTCATACTTCGTTCGCAAGCGCTCCAACACATTGCACGTGATAGGCTAAGGGGCGGGGCATCTCTAAGCGGTAAGCAGTTGTATTCCTATCTCTGGGACATTAGAACCTCCTGAACCAAAAGCGTGTGTATCCACGTGTTTTTCGGAGTTGTATCTCATTGGTTGACATCCTAAAGATTGACAACAGATTTCAAGTTACAGTATCAATCACTGTAGATTTTGTTCAGCTTGCTGTGAAGGCTACAGTGTGCCAGGGTTTTGATATTCACTACTCATGCGAAAAACAACCCTCTCCAAGATCACAAACAAAGCTATAATTGCAAGTAAGGTTTCTCTGTTGCTTTAATCAATGACTGTGCCAGCCTCCGTCCGGAGAGATGCGGAGCGCAGGTGTCATCAAAGCAGAATGAGGCTCCTTTGAGGTGGAGGAACGCGGGACTCAATGCCTTCACTGAGCTGGGTCACTGGGCACACAGCAGAGCTTTGACGCGTACAAATTGTGCTCGAAGACGCTGCATTGGTCCGTGGAGGCTCAGCGGCTGGCAGGGGACCAGCGGAGCGGGGACATTGCACTCCAGATGGCCCGGAGAGGCCAGAGGAAGAGTGCCGTCCAAGCCCAGCTGGGAGCAGGGGAAGCTGGACGGCCGGTAGTGCGTACACGTGATCGTGGGAGGAAGACGTGCTGAGAGAGATTGTACAAAGAGAAGAAGAGAAGGAGAGGGTTATGTATGTATGAGCAGGAGTGGGAGGGTTACTTTAAACAATAACTAGTTACAGGTCAAAGAACCTAATCAGTAACTTCATCTGGATCAAAATATAAAAGTCATGTATCCGGATTACTTTACATTCATTTTGGATAACCTCAATATCAAATGCAAAGCAAATAGAAACAAAAGACAGAAATAACAATACGTGTTTTACTTAAGGGTATGTGACATGTAATCTTTTAAAATGTAATTGTCAACAAATACAGTTCCCTTCTTTATATATCCTGATTACTTTATGTCGTCACATGTGATCCATTACTCCCCGAAGCCTGTGTATGACTTTGTGTTGAAGGAGTGAGAGAGAGCGATTTAAATAGGCGCCTGTGTGTGTGTGTGTGTGTGTGTGTGTGTGTGTGTGTGTGTGTGTGTGTGTGTGTGTGTATGAAAGCAGTGAAAGGAAGAGTGTGGGAGGGAGAAGAAATAAAAGAGAAGATGAAGGAGTTTGTATGTCTGTGTGATTGTGTGTGTGTGTGTGTGTGTGTGTGCGTGCATGCGATCCTTGTTGAAGGAGTGACAGGGATGCAGAAAAAAAACGAGAGAAAGAAACAGGCGCATGTGGGTGGGAGAGAAAATGAAACTGGAAGACGCAGGCATCTGTGTGTGTATGTGTGTGTGGGGGGGTATGTGTGGTCTAGCATTACTATACTTGTGGGGACCTAAATCTGTTTACACAGTCACGTGTGGGGACTGGCCTCCCTTATGGGGACAAATTGGAGGTCCCCATGAGGGGAATCATTACTTTTAGGGTGAAGACTTGGTTAGGTTTAGGATTAGGGTAAGGCATGTGTTGGTTAAGGTTAGGATAAGTCTCCAGGAAATGCATGTAAGTCAATGTAATGTCCCCTGAAGTGATGTATACATGGTATGTGTGTGTGCGTGTGTGTGTGTGGAAAGCATGGACTAGTAGAGAGTGCGTGTGTGTGTGGAAAGCATGGACTAGTAGAGAGTGCGTGTGTGTGGAAAGCATGGACTAGGAGAGAGTGCGTGTGTGTGTGAAGCATGGAGAGAGTGCGTGTGTGTGTCCCTGGGGAAATGAGTGTCTGAGGGGGGAGAGAAAATTAAATAAAAGAAACTGGCATGGTGGGCTTCAGTGTGTGTGTGTGTGTGTGTGTGTGTGTGTGTGTGAAGGGCAGCAGGGTGCACACATGTGTGGTCGTAATGCTGACTGTGCCATTCACTGATCATTTTAAGCAGTAAATCAAAGCTGCATGGAGAATCAAACACATAGTAAACAAGTAGTTGTTATACCTCAGACAGAAATAGTGTGTTATTCAGTCAGACCCGGGGTTTGGTCTGATGTATTCCTATTGGTGTACAGGAGCCATGTGACTAGGGAGGCCCTGCTCATGTATCATCCTTTGGAGTCTTCTTTACACATACCATGTATAATTTAAAAAAATAAGCTACGTGCAACTATACACAGGCTGGTGCTTCACATGATTGGTTAAAAGCAGTGATGAATAAGCATCTTATATTGGTAAACAATTTAACCAAACGCTAACGAGCTAGCTCATCTAGTTAGCGGCAGGTTTAGCTGCAGAGAGGCAGAAAAGAAAGACTTGACTTCATTCAGAATGAGCATGGATTCGTGACAAATAGCAGAAAGGACGAATTCAACGCTTTTTGCATGTTGTCGTTGCCATGGAGACGTTAGCAGACATGCTAGCAGAAAAGCAACATTCAAAACAAAAGGTGCATCTTGACTTTGACCATCTTCTCGTAAGATGCCTCAAGATGTGTTTTGAGTTTGCAGGATGCAGTGAAGCATAATCCCAGTGTCCTCCTTGTTTAGTGTTTGGAAATAGCCCCCCTACATGTGACGTGCAGCTGTATTGTGTCACATGCTGTCCAGCAGATGGCCCCCCACTGTGATCTCAGACATCCACTCCTCGCTCGAATTGAGAACACGTGTTACATATGGGACCCTCTTCCTCTTCCTCTTCCTCTGCGTGTTGCGTCTTCGAGGCGTCGCTCTCCTCCTAACGTGAAGCCACCTGAGAACGACGCAGAGCACGTGACGTCGGCTTCACTTCGCCTCACTGTTTCCATCTGGGAAGCCGCTAGAGAGAAAGCCTGCTCTTCTCATTCTGCCACATCGGCTCTCTGATGGGACGGAGCATGATCTGCACTTTGATCACGATGAATTATTCCTATCCCTGGCTATAAATACGGTCTGTCTTCAGCACCCAATCTCTCTTCCTCTCTGAGAGCAGGAATCTGTGCAGCACTCTCCTGAGTGTCTCTGCGGGAGCACTGCAGCTCTGCTTTGCTCACATTGTGGAGCAACCTCACAGATGAAGTATTGACTGGATCCAATACAATATTAGACTATTATCTGCAAGAAAGTTGTGTACAAGACAACGAAAAGAGTGTTTCTCAAGGATTAGTCTGGTGTTATTTTCATTTTTACAACGAAACCCATAACATGTGTTGATCTGTCTCTTGATCTGTGTCACAGCCTGAGAAAGCAGAACATCAATAAAGATGTCCACGAAAGACATCCGGCATCTTTTATTGAGAATGTATTGATTAAACATAAAAACATATTTACTCTACGACATAACAACCGGGTATGTCAGTATAAACAGTTGGTGTGTATTGCAATTCAGATGCACATAAACCATAACACAACAGCTTTGGATATTTTCTTATTCTCTCTAGTTAATTAAAACATGCTTTTTCTCTTATACTGTCTCTCGTAAAAAAAACGTTGAAGCTTTAATGACAGGTACTTTGACTTTGAGTAGGCCTTGTTGTCCCGCATTTCCTCACTACATGTTAAAGCACTTAAGATTAAAACACTCCGCAGGTAACAACACTTGAACTGTAAGCAGCACAGAGGGACAGAGAGGCATGCCGTGTGTGGGCGGGGCATCTCTCTGCACGTCATTCAGACTCACCTGCTCACCAACACACTCCCTGACCGCTGTGCAGTCAGAACCTGTGCACACTCTCTCTCTTTCTGTTGTTGATTCTATGAAGGAGGTTATTTACTTTACGTGGCATTATGAATGCTTCTTGCACCATGTTACGTCCCCACTAAGGTCTAGGGGACCTGGAGACAATAACATACAACCAATAATTAATGAGGGAGTCAGCGTAACAGTTTACAAAAGGTTTATTTTCTTAACCCAGAACCGAACAGACATGTAACTGAAACCTTAGTTGGTGAGGAGGAGGAGTCAAAGGATTGCGCCAAACAAAAGAAACAAGCATAACAAAACCAGGCCTATCTCTACATCTATCCTTTGAAACCAAAACGCAAACAAAAACCCTCACTAACTAAACTACAAAGACTTTGACAAAACAATATACAGGGGTGGCAACAATCCGCTAACCTAGTGTGTCTAAACATTAGTTAGCTACGTGGTGAGAAATGTACAGGGTACCCCAGACTTACCTAACTCCTCCACCTCTCAACACACTTTCAATAAGGTCAGACAATACAAAGGAATTTAGTGGCTAAACACTGCAGGCTCCTTCATCAGCAACAGGCCCAGAGTGAGAGAGCGAGAAGACTTCCTGGGTGCCTCCTTTATGGTCGGCCCTGGCTGCTGATAGGCCAGCTGAGGGTGAGAGGATCCAATCAGCCATCAGACTCAGGTGCACAGGCAGATACCGATCAGCTGCTGATTAGCTGTGCAGAAGACAGGGAGAAGAGAGAAACACAGGAGGGAAGGAAAACCACACCAGTACAGCCTGCCTGGCACGTAACACACCAGCCGTGGTGTCCATATAGATTTCGTTTAATCCATTGTCTGCCATTTTAATTTAATTGTATGAGGATAATCATCGTGTCTGGTTATTATCGCGGGACCAATCAGGGAGGTTATTTCATGCAGAGGCTGAAAAGCGCCGTCGTAGAGAAAAATGATTTGCTGTTGGTTTGGACACAAGGGCTCGGTTTTGTTAGTTCATTTAGACATTTAATGAAAAGTATGCATGATTTGTAACAGTAATGTTTGAATACTAAGTACATTTTTAACTGGCCTACTTTTTCTTTTTATCTAAGTACATTTTTTGCACAAGTATAACATCCCAACATAAACATATTGTCACTTTTTAATTTGCTATGGAGAACTTGTTGGGTGCTATTTTACACATGCAGCAGTTATGGAGCAATGTTTTCCTTCATTTGGCGGTCTGTCAAATATTCACTTTGTTTCTGGTCTACCTTCTCCTCGGGGAACGAGCAGTTAAATGCTCCACTATGTTCTGAAGCCTGTCTCCCACGGTGTCTGTGTGCAGTTTGCTGAGCAGATAGCGAGCAGTGACTTTCCCCGGTAAAAAGCTACCTGCTGTCGTCCAAAATAAAGACTGAAACAAAACACTAACCAGCATCACTTTTGCTAATGTATTGAATATTATGCCTGCATGACTCTGTTCCACTCGACTCACTTTTGGCAACAGGTCCTTTTCTCTATTTAATTTTCCACTGCAGATATTACCACCTCAATGGAGGCGGGAAAACTGCTGTGTTATACATAGTGGTGCACCCTCGGCATGGTTTTGCCGGCTGTCGTGTAAAAAAGACGACATCTGGTCGACACACAACTTGCTAGTGTGTGCTAAGCTACCTTCAAGCCTCCATCAACGCAGTACTTTCAAAAACAAGTAGCAGCTACTATGGCATCCACTTCAATAACAAGCTATTTGATTATAGCTCATAATGTTTTGTCATTACATTTAAATAATGTCCGTTCTTTTTTTTTTAAGTGTGGTGACATGTTATACCACTGTAGTAAAAACATTGATCAGATTTACATGGATTACAAAATATCAAATATCACTTTGTTACCGTGGTTACAAAAGAAAGACATCCATATATTATAAATATATATATCCATATTGAATAAAGCACCCATTTTGCAAAATCAAGCTCTCACACACACAGACACACAAACACACAGACACACACACAGACACACACAGACATACACAAACACACACAGACACACAAAAACACACACAGACACAAAAACACACAAAGACACAGACATACACAAACACACACAGACACACACAGAGACACACAAACACACACAGACACACAGACATACACAAACACACACACACAAAAACACACAAACACACACAGACACACACAAAAACACACAAACACACACAGACACACACACAAACAGAGACAAACACAGACACACAAACACACACACACAGACACACAGACATACACAAAAACACACAAACACACACAGACACACACAAAAACACACAAACACACACAGACACACACACAAACAGAGACAAACACAGACACACAGACACACAGACATACACAAAAACACACAAACACACACAGACACACACAAAAACACACAAACACACACAGACACACAAACACACACACACAGACACACACACAGACACACACAAACACACACAGACACACACACACAGACACACAAACACACACGATTGGCTACACTGACAATGAGAATTGTTACATTTTCAGTTTTAGTGATTTTGTGAATACAAAAAACTCAGGATATTTACAACCGTCTCTTAAAGGTGCTGCTATGATCCTAACAACTGCACTGTTGCATCTAACAACTAGTTTATTCTATTTTCATGACTTCTTCTATCAATGTATTCCTAAAGACTTCATATAATCATGTTCTGTTTAGTGTTTTTTAAAGAGAACATCTAGTTAATGTTAACCCTTTCATAATTGCCATAAAGGCAGAACAGAAAATGTACTTTCTCTTGTGATCTGCTCGTTTCTGTTTCACACGATTTACAAATAACTAAAACGTTTATTTTCCCAGGTCAGTAGTCCTTAAATGTTAAGGGTTACACCTTCACTTAATAACACGGATATAATGCCCGTGAAAAGTACAATGTGTTATCATTTCTATAATATCTTACATTTTGGACACAGATTTGAAACACAAAAACAGGAAATGGACCATGATGCATTGGATCAAACGGTAGCAGCTGATCTGGGATTGACTTCCTGTAAACAAATCATTTCTGATTCACAGAGCTGACTGCAGCCTGTTGACTCGCACACACCTCCTGTGATGTGTGTGAACAAACCACAGAGAAGTATGGAGACCAAAACACGTCTTCAGGCTGAGCTTCAGGAATCAACACAGACGTGAACATATCTTGGTATTTGAACGCATCCCGAAAGAACACAGTGTGTCTTTTAACTCTGCTCAGCACCTCCACATTGTCTCACTCCCACAACGAATGGTGCTACCTTCACCTCTAAAGGGAACAAAAGGTCACTACTTAATTATTCATTCGGGATGTCAAACAATGCTTGCCGGCTGTTATTTAGGGTGGGGGAGACCCATTGAATAATTCAGCAGCAGGATTCTCTTTCCTGCTAAAAAAAAAAGAAAAGGGCGGCAGGGTGGTTTCAAAATGTTTGTGAGTCTTTATCTCTTCCCTGAGCTGACCTTGGCCGTCACTGCAGCGACAGCATGGGACAAACAGAAGGTGCAAAGATATTCTGTCAGCCGTAGACGGTGGCTTGGCTCAATAGAATCAACTGTTTTAACTTGCTCAGCTAACTTGGAGCCTCCATCAATGCAGTGATTTAAAAAAGAAAAGATGTGCTTTTATCCACTATTGTTGCAGAAGATGTTTTCTTATTGCTTCCACATAGCTACACACACACACACACACACACACACACACACACACACACACACACACACACACACACACACACACACACACACACACACACACACACACACACACACACACACACACACACACACACACACACATACCATGTATCACTTCAGGGGACATTACATTGACTTACATGCATTTCCTGGAGACTTATCCTAACCTTAACCAAAACCAACACATGCCTAAACCTTACCCTTAACCTTAACCTTATAACCCTAATCCTAAACCTAACCAAGTCTTCACCCTAAAATGAATGATTCCCCTCATGGGGACCAATTTGTCCCCATAAGGGAGGTGAGTCCCCACACGTGACTGTGTAAACAGATTTAGGTCCCCACAAGTATAGTAATGCTAGGCCACACACACACACACACACACACGCACACACACACACACACACACACACACACACACACACACACACACACACACACACACACACACACACCACACACACACACACACACACACACACTTGTTTAGCTTGTTAGTCTCTGCTAAATTAACGTGGAACCTCCATCCATGTAGTAATAATTTTAAAAAAGACTGTTACTGCCAAAAGGTGTTTTCTTATTGCTTCAATCAAAAGCAACTTGATAATTGTTCATTTTTTGTCATTTCATTGAATTAATTTACATTCTTTTGTTGTATACATGTTGTATATCTGTCTTAAAAACATTGATCTCAGATTAACATTGAATACAAAATATCAACTGTCAATCTGTGTCTCTTAAAAACGAAATTATATATTGAATAAAGGTATTTTTCTCTTTCATTCTCTCTCACTCTAACACACACACACACACACACACACACACACACACACACACACACACACACACACACACACACACACACACACACACACACACACTCTCAGTGTCTGTTTACAGTACACCATGTGCCATGCTGAGCCAGGCTGGTGCCAATGTATAAAAATAAATCAGATTACTCTCTAACAATGCTGCCTTTCACCCGCAGTATGTTTCTGTTTCGGTACACTCACAACTGGTCCTCCTAAGCGGCTTTCTTAAGATGTAAGGGGTGTTTATTGTAGCCGGAGAGGCAAAAAAGGAGATATTAATACTATTAAAGTGCATTAAAGTGAAGAATAGTGTAATATGAGTCACTTCTCTGGGAGGATTAGAGGAGGATTGTGAGGAAGGAGAGAAAGTGTCTCTTTATGTGAAAGGCTGGAGGGAGAGAGAGGACAATGAGAGAGAGAGTGAGGAGGTGTGTGTGTGTGTGTGTGTGTGTGTGTGTGTGTGTGTGTGTGTGTGTGTGTGTGTGTGTGTGTGTGTGTGTGTGTGTGTGTGTGTGTGTGACACTGATACAGTACAGCAGCCCAGAGGTAATCAAATAAGAAGCGTGTTTGTCATTGTCAATGAAATCATCACAATGGCTGCTATCATACTGCTCTGAAAAGGAAATTACGTAATCAATATGTATAGAAAATAACATATTTTTGAAGACATTTATATTTCCATAAGTAGAAACAATAAGTAGGGAACACACCAATATTTATATCATTAATATAACATCCCTGGTACGATTATTACATTATTATCTACCATTTCAGGCTTTTTCCATCTGTTCTTAAAAAAGGATGTGATGTTTTTGGTAAATATAATTTTAACAATATTTATGTATTTCACATGTATTGAACAAAGAAGCACTCAAGTATGTGCTGGACTTTTACACAGGAATTGTTTTTTAGCCCTGTTTAAAACTAGAATTAATTGATTTGTCAAATACATACTGTATGCCAAAGTAACATGACTTCCATAGTCTTGGTTTTTTTAATGAGTAACTTAGTTTGCCCATATATTATATATATATATATATATATATATGTGACAAGCTGAATTTGAATTAATAAATACAAGACCAATAAACATGCCTTATCATATACCTTAAGACGAAAATGTTTTATGCGAAGGGAAATATATATATTTACTGTATGTATATAAACAAATACATTAATAATAATAACAATACAACACCCAAAAAACGAACACATTAAAACATGAATTCCTTAAATTGAAGCTGATTGCCGACCCAAGTAGTTAGACCTTACCCTAAGTTGTTTCCTGTAATAAGAGATGTTTTGTGAGAAAGACTGTCGGCATTTAACTGGCTGATTATGACGTTAGTTGGTGGCATTTCGAAGGTGAAAGACATGAATATGTTTTGAAAAAATTGCCCATTTTTGTAATACAGAATCTAATAATATCTGATTAATTAATGATCAGGTCGTTCCTCACTCACTGTATTGTTAAGTGTTACCAAACAACAGGAGAGACAATAGAGACCCACTTAAACCCATGCCTGGCTTCATATTAAGCAGATGTTTGTACATGTCATTTAAATGTGGGACTCTGCCTGTGTGCCTGGGGAAGTGAATCAGAAGTTGAAAATGAAAATCTCACCATCTATAAATCACGTTCATCGGGTGCAGCAAAGTGCAGTGTGCCAGGTCCAAAGTGCACAAGTTAAAAATGAGCGGTTGACTTTTCCCCGCCACCTGGACTGGAGATCAGGCTGATGAATTGGGGAATGAAAGCAGAAGTTATTTGGGACACAGACGCTCCGGAGTTGGCTTGTGATGCCAGTATTTCTTATATTCTTATTGCCAGTGTAGTATACTCACAGAGCAGTGACAACACTCGTTTATCTTTGGAGCTGAAAATAAGACAAAGGTTGAGGAGAAGCAGGTGAGGAGGATATGGATTGGCCTCAAATAAACTAAGGGGTGAGGACTGGAGCAGCCTGGTCTTTCAGCCCGACAAGGTGACTTTAAGTCTGAAGACAGCATGGTGCCGGGGAATATCCACCACCAAGGGCAGGAGAGTGCTTCCTGCCAGAGGTAGGAAGTAGTGGAGTACAAATACTTTGTTACTGTACTTAAGTACATTTATCTGGTATCAGTACTTTACTCCACTACTTATTTTTCTGATGACTTTTTACTTTGACTTCTCACATGTTGAACACAAATACCTGTACTTTCTACTTCTTACATGTTGAACTCAAATACCTGTACTTTCTACTTCTTACATGTTGAACCCAAATACCTGTACTTTCTACTTCTTACATGTTGAACACAAATACCTGTACTTTCTACTTCTTACATGTTGAACACAAATACCTGTACTTTCTACTTCTTACATTTTGAACACAAATACCTGTACTTTCTACTTCTCACATGTTGAACACAAATACCTGTACTTTCTACTTCTTACATGTTGAACACAAATACCTGTACTTTCTACTTCTTACATGTTGAACACAAATACCTGTACTTTCTACTTCTTACATGTTGAACACAAATACCTGTACTTTCTACTTCTTATATGTTGAACCCAAATACCTGTACTTTCTACTTCTTACATGTTGAACTCAAATACCTGTACTTTCTACTTCTTACATGTTGAACTCAAATACCTGTACTTTCTACTTCTTACATGTTGAACACAAATACCTGTACTTTCTACTTCTTACATGTTGAACACAAATACCTGTACTTTCTACTTCTTACATGTTGAACACAAATACCTGTACTTTCTACTTCTTATATGTTGAACCCAAATACCTGTACTTTCTACTTCTTACATGTTGAAATCAAATACCTGTACTTTCTACTTCTTATATATTGAACACAAATACCTGTACTTTCTACTTCTTACATGTTGAACTCAAATACCTGTACTTTCTACTTCTTACATGTTGAACTCAAATAGCTGTACTTTCTACTTCTTACATGTTGAACACAAATACCTGTACTTTCTACTTCTTACATGTTGAACTCAAATACCTGTACTTTCTACTTCTTACATGTTGAACACAAATACCTGTACTTTCTACTTCTTACATGTTGAACTCAAATACCTGTACTTTCTACTTCTTACATGTTGAACACAAATACCTGTACTTTCTACTTCTTACATGTTGAACTCAAATACCTGTACTTTCTACTTCTTACATGTTGAACACAAATACCTGTACTTTCTACTTCTCTCATTTTCCAAACAGCTGGTTCCTTTAGTCTGAATGTGTGTTTGATGCGTGATCATTATTCTTTAGAGTCATTGCGTGCCTATTGATTTGAACACGATCCGTGTATCCATCATTTCCTGGTCTTCTCTAAAGAAGAGGGACCAATGGAAACGTTGTCATGTTGCCTTTGTTCAGCATGGAAACATTCATTAGCTAACAATGACATTATTGTTCTATTAATATAAAGGGAGGTCAGGTACTCTTTAAAACAGCTGGGAGTTATGGGTACTTTTTACTGAAGTACATTTCAAAGCCTCTTTACTTTGACTTGAGTAAAGAAGTTTAGTCAGTACTTCTACTTTTACCAGAGTATTTTTAAACACGAGTATCTGTACTTCTACTTGAGTAAAGGATGTGTGTGCTTTTGCCATCTCTGCTTTCTGCCAACTCTGGTCCACTGGGGCTCTTAAAATCTCCTCTGGATCCACGCATGGTGCCAGAGTGCTGATCTGTAATGCCAGGAGTTTAGCAGCCCAACTTAATTAAAGTAATTTATTTTACCTGAGCTTGTCAGAAAAGACTTGGCAACACATCCCGGTCTTTCTGGCTGCATCAGCTACGTCTTAATTCACTCTGTGGGTGGGCTGAAGAGGGTTGATTGTTCCCTTTCAGAGCAATCAGGCAAAAACAGCAATAAGGGAATCAATGCAATTTTACAGTAAATTAAATAATAACTTTTCTATGTCTTGAAGTGGGAAAATGGTATATTAAATGCATACCCCCCTGTGTTAAAGTATTGTATATGCAAGGGTTCACACAGTTTGAAAGGTTTGATGATTAAATCATTTTAAATCCGCGCCACATAAAGTTTCATATCCGCACACAATGTCTTAGAAAAATACAAAACTTCTAATCAGCACCCACTTCAGACTGCTCCTTATAAAAGAAGCGATCATCATGCAACAATGGTAATAATGGAAATAATTAAGTGAATATTCAAATTTTGTTAAATTGCTTTTCACCTTAAAAATCCCTTGAATTTGTCTGACCGTGAGGCGGCTATGTAAAACAGGAGACGACCTCATGTACGTGATATGCATAACATCCAATACTTGATTTTACCTGAACCACAACCTATGTTTCTAAATCTTACAAAGTAGTTCACCACATTTAATAGATCTTATATAAATGACGATTTGTTATTATGACTAATAACAATAAAACATACAGCAATGCCTTTCCAATAATCTGTTCACATTGTGCAATGTTAGTAATACAAAGTAATTAGTAATACAAACATGGCATGATACTTAGTGTCCATACTGTATGCACTGTTTTCCCTATTTAATTAGGATATATTCTGCGCATTTTCAGATTCATATTTGTATGTAGTGTCTCTACTGGGACATGTCTCCATGCTTTAATGTTCAGAAAGCTCTTTATTTTTCTCATACTGCCTGTGCTGCAGCACCTCTTTCCACCCTCTGTCTGAAACCAGAGCCCAGTCTGCTCTAATTGGTTAGCTGGTCAACCTCTTAGAGATGTCCCGCCCCTTAGCCTATCACGACATACAATGTGTTGGAGCACTAGGGTGGGGAGTGTGAGAGAGAAACTTTGCAGACCATTGACTTTTATACAAACCTATATTACACACTATAAGAAAGGGAAAACCCCCAAAAGCAAGGATATCATTAAAAAAAAACTTTTGTATTATCAATAGTTTACAGGTTTTCTCACTTTTGGGTGACTTACCTCCAAGCTGTTTATCATTCAACTGCTGAGTTTCCCTCTTAAATGGAGTCAATACCAAAACATCCACAGATTGTTATTTAATGTTTATTGTTAAGTGATCAATTCGAGCGGCGGCATAATTACATCCCACCTCGTGAAAGAAAATGAATCCACATTTTGTTTTTCCTCATCTTCTTCTCCATATGATTAAACAAGAACCAGAGGCAGTGGGTTGCTCATTCAATTAGTGTTTCATTTACCACATTTAATTACCCACAATCCCTGCCCTCTCTGACCCTCCAGGAAGCCTCGTATGACTAATGAGTGCACTTACCTGATTTCCCTGCATGTAAAATCACATCGGTGTCTATTTCCACTCATCTGCCCGCAGGGAGGCAGTATATATATATATATATATATATATATATATATATATGTATGGTGACTGAAGATTAAAGGATTTTTTTAGGGGTGGGGGGGCAGGGTGGGTGTATTGAAGGTGACGCTTGAAGCCTTGAATCCAGCCACTTTGATCTTCCAGAAGCTCATGTTGCCACCAGTTGTCACATTTGTTACTGAGTACCTGTTGAACCTTCAGTTCACATGGGCTGAAAAACAAGTAGTTTGCAATTTATATAAGATCATATAAAAGTTTGGTAACACTTTAAATTAAGGTACACATACTCACCATCAACTAGTTGTTAATTAACATATTAGGGCCAAACTTCTAGCTTATTAGTAAACATATTCTGAGTTAGAAATACCTAATTTCAAGTTATTTTGACAGAATTAACACTTGCAGTTTCATGTCTTGTTACATAAGAATAGATCATATGTGTTAGGTGTTATTATGGGAGAATTACTATTCTTGTGGTACTACTGCCTTATCAGGCCCATGTAGAGCAGAGCACATTAAGACCCAAACTCATGTACAACAACTTCCTTACTTACAATAAATAAGCACTAATTAGAGGGTTATTGAGGAAAAACTCATGGCCTATTACTTGTATAATATGGTCATGTAGAATAAGGCATTAATAAGTGTTTTATAATGACTAATAAAGAGCCAATATACTGCTAATATGCATGTTAATCAACAGCTAGTTGATCGTGAATATGTGTACCTTAATATAAACAGTTACTAAAAGTTTTTCTTAAAAAAGGTCTGCAACGTTTTTTACTCAACAAGCTTACGTTTTGGATATTTTACATTTTAGATGTGAGGCTTTGATACTCCCTTAATAAGCTCTTTGAAATAGGCTGTCTAGCTTTTTTAACTCCATGATGAAATTATCTTTGTACTGATTGAAGATACCATGTATTTTACCACCATTCCTTCTTAAACTGGCAAATCACAGATCATTTGCAAATGACTAAATGTTGCTTCATTGTGCTTGTATCAGACTCACAGCTGGTGGGTGCCAGGGGAATACTAAAGTTAAAAAGTCTCAGAGTATTTTTGTACTGATTACAGCTTTGAACTTTGATTCAGGAGAGAATGGCCTGCAATAAAATGGAGACTTGTTATTTTATGTTTCCTATCTGGACCAAAACAATCTTTGGGTAGCCTTTTATGGAATAAAAACGTCTATTTAAAAGGTTTAAAGGAGCTCTCTAACTCAAACAAAACGGCCTGTTTTCTGATATAATCCGATACAATAAGATACGATATGATACGATACGATACAATACAATACGATCAGATACTGAACTATACGATACAATACAAAATGATACGATTCCAAACAATACACTACAATATGCTACAATACATTACAACACACTACAATATGCTACAATACATTACAACACACTACAATATGCTACAATACACTATAATACCTTACAATACACTACAATACACTACAATGTGCTACAATATGCTACAACACACTACAATATGCTACAATACATTACAATACACTACAATACAATACAGTACAATATACTACAATATGCTACAATATCCTACAATATGCTACAATACACTACAATATGCTACAATACACTACACTATGCTACAATACATTACAATTAGTGCTGTCGAAATTATCGCGTTAACGGCGGTAATACATTTTTTGAATTAATTGCGTTAAAATATTTAACGCATTTAACGCATGTGCAGAATGGCCCGCCCCATACGTGCCACCAGTGGCAGCGCCAGGGTATGGCTGGGGTAGGCTACACCCATACCAAGAAATGGCTTAGCCCCACCATGAAAAATGATGTTAAAGTAAGCAAAATAAAGTCTGCCAACTCGCGCGGAGTAAATTGCACAGACAGCAATTAGTAAGATTGATTTCAGTAGCCACGGTTTTGAAAACTTTTGTCAGGTAGTGATCGTCTTCTCAATAGAACATCTTTGATAACGGCGTGGTGTTGTTGCAGGAAGTCCCGACGGAGAATACTTTCGCTGTAGTACAGGGGTGCACATAACGGAGCCTACACACGGCGGCGTGCGTTACCGCTTGGCGGTGGGCGTGTCTGAAGCTTGGGATTTTTTACGAACAACGCGACCAACAACCAATCACATGAATGTCCCGCCCCGGACATACAAAGCAAAGCATTCATGCTACATCCATGCTGGCTAAATATACTGGCTATGCTTGCTAGCTGTCCATTCAAACGAAGTACACTGGATATAAACTCCCCAAACAGGCGAACACCTACCAGTTTCACCCACTGTCTCTGCCACCTCCCCCCATGCCTGGCTCCTCCGGTTTGTATCCCTGTATGTAAAGAGGGACTGGTGGTCATATAGTACCGCCACGATCTTTTTCTCCTCCATTTTTTGACATATGGGAAATAACTGCGGTCTGGCTCTCCCAACATACACGCGGTTTGATTGGCTAGCGCTTGTAATGTCAGATTTGCATACGCGGGATTTGATTGGCTGACGCCTCCGTTGAGGCGGCAAAAGTAGAACATTGCTCTACTTTTGCAGCGAGCACCGCGAGAGAAGAAGCTACGCTTTGCTCCCACAATGAAGTTCGGCGAATCGTGACGTCACCCCATTCAAAGTGAATGGGCAGAAGCGTTGAAGCGGCAACGCACGCCGCCGTGTGTAGGCTCCGTAACTGGTACGCAGGTTATGTGCGTAATCTGAACTGCGTACCGTCACTTGTGTCACAAAGCGCATTTGCGTACCGACGTACTTGTGAATCTTTTCCAGAAGGCGGTTAGATCACCGGACGACAGAGTCGGTCTCCGTGTGCACAGACAGGGCTGCTGTTAACGTCGGTCTGTTCAACGGAATTGTGCCAAATACTACGCCAAACGGCTGCGGAGGGAGACTCCCCCCCTTCACTGGAGAACTGCGCTAAAACAGCTGATCACAACGTTCACACTCTGTGGTCACGAAGTACTCCACTAGCCCCCGCCCCCCCCCCCCCCCTCTGTCGACTTTCCTGAAGTACTCCCCCGTTGATAGAAATCAACACGTAATGAATTAAGACCCCACGGTCTGATGATTGATAGGTGTGTAGGTTGTCTTTCATTTTGACACGCATAAAAATGTTATAATAAACATAGATACTGTATGTTAAATGGATATATCCGCCTTCTTTCATTTATCTTTCCATTCCCACAACAATATACATAAATACATGGCATATTTTTGACATAGTTCGAATGGTGATTAATCATAATTAATTAATTTTTAAGCTGTGATTAATCTGATTAAACATTTTAATCGTTTGACAGCCCTAATTACAATACACTACAATATGCTACAATGCATTACTATACACTACAATACATTACAATATGCTAAACTATGCTACAATATGCTACAATACACTACAATATGCAACATACATTACAATATGCTACAATACACTACACACTATGCTACAATCAGGGCTCGAAATGAACTTTTTTCCTCAGTGTCCCACAACTGTCCCGAATTCTACTTTGTATTGTCCCGGATATAACCAGCAGTGTCCCAAATTTAAATTTGTATCGTCGCCCCCCCCAATTATGCAGAATACATATAATTTGATACTTTTTTGTCACTTAATCATCACACCATAGACTCTGGTTCACCATGTAAGTTTAAAATACTTGTTCTTTTAAACATATGAATATTAGTCTGATCTGTTGCCTCTCCTAGAGTAGAAGGGAAGAGAGTTGTTTTAAGACATGTGTTTCTATTGTTTCTCAATATCCAGACTAATTTATCATTGTCATGTCAACATAGAAGAATTCTGATTTGTATTTTTCAATTCAATATGGTATGGCTGTATGGTCTCTGTGTTTTATGATCGGAACCCTCCATCTAGCAATAAAAGTGGTATGAATGATAATAAAAAAACAGAAGTTCCATAATACAGTTTAATAAATGTATCTGTTTTCAGTTCTAATTACAAGTTATCCTCACAAGTCAGTAGTACTATAGGAATATAAATTGATCTTCTATCTTCATTCATGAATGTCAATCATCTTGCTCTCACTCATTCACCCCCCCCCCCCTCCCCCCCCCCCCCCCCCCCCCCCCCCCCCAAGGCACAAAACAACTGGAACATTACTCTCTCTTAACATGACACATTATTCTCATACCAGAGTTGATTCTTGACAAACTAAAATTACCTTGCGACCCCCTTTCTAATCGTCACCCAATCTGACTGACGTTCTTGACCCAAAAAAACTAAAACACTAAAAAAAGATGAAAAGCTAAATGATTAGCTAAATGCCTTACGTTTTTGCAGCTAAAGATTCTAGCCTGGTCACTGACTGGCTGACAAAGAAAATACAAAAATTATCGGCTACACCTCTTATTCTGATCAACTGTATTTCACATCATTTTCACAAACTTCAAAAGAACATGACACCGCATTTTAGGACGTTTGTATGCATTGTAAGGCACACTTCAGTGGCTAGCGTTAGTTAGCGCTAGCTAACATTGACACTTAAGACAACTAACTTACCACAGTGGAAGACGATGCATCATGACCAGGACTTGGGATGTTTTCGTTTCGGGAGTCGGCAGAATTGGGGCTTGCATCAGGGGGCTGTTTATTCAACCATCTCAGCATTTCTTTCTACTTTTTTTTAACTGTCATGACCATTGCATTGGCGCGAGTCTAGCAGCAGTCAGCAGCAGAGTGGATGACGTAGAATGCATTCTATGATTTGACAGCCCAATGACTTTGCAAATAACACCCATTTTGAAGTTTACTTAATTTTTTTTTCACTGTCCCGAAATAGTCCCAGACAAAATAGATTTGTGTCCCAGTAGGAATTTGTATGGTCCCCGGGACATCGGGACATCGTTAATTGCGAGCCCTGGCTACAATACATTACAATATGCTACAATACATTACAATACGCTATAATACACTACACTATGCTACAATACATTACAATACGCTACAATACATTACAATATGCTACAATACACTACAATATGCTACAATACATTAAAATATGCTACAATATGCTAAAATACATTACAATATGCTACAATACATTACAATATGCTACAATATGCTACAATGCATTGAAATATGCTACAATATGCAAAAATACATTACAATATGCTACAATACATTACAATATGCTACAATATGCTACAGTATGCTACAATATGCTACAATACATTCAAATATGCTACAATATGCTACAATACATTACAATATGCTAAAATACATTACAATATGCTACAATACACTACAATATGCTACAATACATTACAATATGCTACAATACACTACAATATACTACAATATGCTACAATACATTACAATATGCTACAATATGCTACAATACATTACAATATGCTACAATACATTACAATATGCTACAATATGCTACAATACATTACAATATGTTACAATACATTACAATATGCTACAATACACTACAATATGCTACAATATATTACAATATGCTACAATACATTACAATATGCTACAATATGCTACAATACACTACAATATGCTACAATACATTACAATATGCTACAATATGCTACAATACATTACAATATGCTACAATACATTACAATATGCTACAATATGCTACAGTATGCTACAATATGCTACAATACATTCAAATATGCTACAATATGCTACAATACATTACAATATGCTAAAATACATTACAATATGCTACAATATGCTACAATGCATTGAAATATGCTACAATATGCAAAAATACATTACAATATGCTACAATATGCTACAATACATTACAATATGCTACAATATGCTACAATGCATTGAAATATGCTACAATATGCAAAAATACATTACAATATGCTACAATACATTACAATATGCTACAATATGCTACAGTATGCTACAATATGCTACAATACATTCAAATATGCTACAATATGCTACAATACATTACAATATGCTAAAATACATTACAATATGCTACAATACACTACAATATGCTACAATATGCTACAATACATTACAATATGCTACAATACACTACAATATACTACAATATGCTACAATACATTACAATATGCTACAATATGCTACAATACATTACAATATGCTACAATACATTACAATATGCTACAATATGCTACAATACATTACAATATGTTACAATACATTACAATATGCTACAATACACTACAATATGCTACAATATATTACAATATGCTACAATACATTACAATATGCTACAATATGCTACAATACACTACAATATGCTACAATACATTACAATATGCTACAATATGCTACAATACACTACAATATGCTACAATATGCTACAATACACTACAATACAGTACAATATGCTACAATACAGTACAATATGCTACAATACATTACAATATGCTACAATATGCTACAATACACTACAATATGCTACAATATGCTACAATACATTACAATATGCTACAATACACTACAATATTCTACAATATGCTACAATACACTACAATACAGTACAATATACTACAATACATTACAATATGCTACAATACACTACAATATGCTACAATATGCTAAAATACATTACAATACGCTACAATACGATAACATACGGTACAATACGATAACACTTTATGGTCAAATCAAGTCTGAAATATTTCTTGCAACACAGCAGCTCCATTTGCAACATCAACAAGGACACATATTAGAACAAGAAACAAGTAAACAGACATTTAATTTAGTTGTGATCTCTCTCATATTTGGAATGCAGAGAATTACCACTAATTGGAGTCATGTAGAAGAAACTGTAGCTCAACTTAACAGTCCTGGTCTTTAAATATAAAAGTAACACTTATACAACACTGCTTTAAATAAGTTATTCTGCCTACATTTGTCCACTGAACTCTTGACGTTTGACAAACTGGAGGCAGAGGCAGTTAACTGTAGGCAGATTTTGTTGAATATTTGCGGCCAAGCATGCTTTGTGAAAGTGGATTCCTGCCAGGATGAAGAACTGTGCCTACCAGATTGTGAAAAACTGAATTATAGTTTGATACGAGCCATTAGTTTCCAGCCATGTTGTTTAACTTATCCAGTGGTATTCACTTCTTGCGTCCTCTTGTGATATACACCTGCTGTATAGCGCATTAAGCAGCGTTATATTACTCTCTCAACACAAGTGCCTTGGTTTAAATTGTAATGTAGGGTGGCTATTAATATTCAAGATTTAGGATTACAGCATTAGTGTCCGACTGTAATGGGGTAGGGATGTGTTCAAAATGACTGTGAGAAGTAAACTCTCTGTGCCCTTAATAAGAATAATTATCTATTTATACAGCCATAACATTTAACAACTGCATTAAGTATAAATCAGCTCCTTACAAGATTGTGAGGCAATTATGCTTTGGCAAATGACGCCATTAAGATATTAAAGCAGGTTACAATACAGCAGGGTGGGCCAGGAACATTGATTATACTCATTTATAATAACTCTGCTTTACCGTAATATAATTAACGTCTTTATGTCTCACTAGTTTTCGAAGACAACAAGTTTTCTTAATGAGGAAATGCTAAATGTATAAACTGGATCGACTAACAATGGAGACAGAGTACATTGTCTCTGAATGTTGTACGTCTCTTGCTGGTTTGTGTATTTTTGATGGCACCTTAAAACATGGAGTATCTCTACTCATCTCATTGGAAACCTGTATAATGACAATAAAGTATTCTATTCTATTCTGATCCTGCATGTAAGGCAGCCTGGACATTTTACTGATTAAGATCAAACATATTTTACATCGCATTAATTTGTTTTGTTACTTTGGCCTATCCACTCTTGTTTTTGGAAACAATTTGGGGTTTTCGTCTTTAAAGGCTTTGTGAATGTGAATGGTCTGCAAAGGCAACAAATCCCTGTGTCCCCCCCATTTTTTCTACGCTCAATATAGTTGTTGTTTAATCATGACCAAAATCATCCCCAAACATTAACCATAGCATTGTCAGATTATTTACTGTTTGAGCATAATATATATTGTTTTTTTAGTACATGGACAAATGACATTTTCGTGACAATCGGTGGCGTAAATTGGTGGATGTTAAAAAAAATGCTTCGACATGTTGTTTAAAGGTCGCCTATTATACTGGTTTTCATCAATATATTATAGGTCTCAGATATATACAGAACATGTTTCTAAAGTGTTTGCCTCCAAACACCCAACAGATCATTGCAGCATTACCCATAATCCCCTCTGTTTCAGCCCTGTTTCCAAAATGCTGATTCTCTGTCTGTTACTTTAGATGAAAATAAGGAGCCCCTCCCCACGCCCCTCTGAGAGATATTTGGTTACAAAGAACACAATGGTGCTCTAGGAGGAGACTCAGGTGATAAGGTGGGGGCGGGGGGGGGTTACCTTGGTTGGTGATTGGCTAATGGTTACACAAGACAAAACATCGTTATGACATCATAAAGTGGCCAAAATCTGATCAGCTCATTTTCAGACAGGTTTTTATAGAAATGGATCAAAAAGAGAGAGAATCTTTGTTCCTGAAACTTTCAGAGTCTCTTTCCACAGAGGGGACACATGTTGATGTAGAAGAGACATGAAGAAGAGGGGACACATGTTGATGTAGAAGAGACATGAAGAAGAGGGGACAACATGTTTATGTAGAAGAGACATGAAGAAGAGGGGACACATGTTGATGTAGAAGAGACATGAAGAAGAGGGGACACATGTTGATGTAGAAGAGACATGAAGAAGAGGGGACACATGTTGATGAAGAAGAGACATGAAGAAGAGGGGACACATGTTGATGAAGAAGAGACATGAAGAAGAGGGGACACATGTTGATGTAGAAGAGACATGAAGAAGAGGGGACACATGTTGATGTAGAAGAGACATGAAGAAGAGGGGACACATGTTGATGTAGAAGAGACGTGAAGAAGAGGGGACACATGTTGATGTAGAAGAGACATGAAGAAGAGGGGACACATGTTGATGTAGAAGAGACATGAAGAAGAGGGGACACATGTTTATGTAGAAGAGACATGAAGAAGAGGGGACACATGTTGATGTAGAAGAGACATGAAGAAGAGGGGACACATGTTGATGTAGAAGAGACATGAAGAAGAGGGGACACATGTTGATGTAGAAGAGACGTGAAGAAGAGGGGACACATGTTGATGTAGAAGAGACATGAAGAAGAGGGGACACATGTTGATGTAGAAGAGACATGAAGAAGAGGGGACACATGTTGATGTAGAAGAGACATGAAGAAGAGGGGACACATGTTGATGTAGAAGAGACATGAAGAAGATGGGACACATGTTGATGTAGAAGAGACGTGAAGAAGAGGGGACACATGTTGATGTAGAAGAGACATGAAGAAGAGGGGACACATGTTGATGTAGAAGAGACATGAAGAAGAGGGGACACATGTTGATGTAGAAGAGACATGAAGAAGAGGGGACACATGTTGATGTAGAAGAGACATGAAGAAGAGGGGACACATGTTGATGTAGAAGAGACATGAAGAAGAGGGGACACATGTTGATGTAGAAGAGACATGAAGAAGAGGGGACACATGTTGATGTAGAAGAGACATGAAGAAGAGGGGACACATGTTGATGTAGAAGAGACATGAAGAAGAGGGGACACATGTTGATGTAGAAGAGACATGAAGAAGAGGGGACACATGTTGATGTAGAAGAGACATGAAGAAGAGGATTTTGCATAATAGGTGACCTTTAAGAGGACATGGACAAACAACATTGGACTTGTGCATGTGTTGTACAATTTGATTCCTGGCTCGTGAACAGTCCCTAAAGGATCGGAGAACATTGCTCATTCCCTTTACCCTGCCAAACCTTCCCAGCTGCTTCAGAAAATCAAACCAGCACCTTCTTTATCACAGATCTGCTTCAGGTACCTGTCTGCCTGTTTCATAAGCTCTGTGATCTCCCTCCGGTTTGAACCTCTGACTTCTTAAATGCTGGCTGTGGGCTCAGTAATGGAAACACGTGTCCACTTACATGACAGCAGAAGCTCCACTGAAGACTTCCATGTTCAATATTTTATTGGCATGCCAGACAAGTTAACAGGCAAGAAACCAGTCAAGAGGAACTGTGGGAGCAAATTAGCTCTCCAGATGTGAGTAGGAACCGACTGTTTGTCTATTAAGGTGTTCTGCGTCTCGCTGGAGAAGCTTAGTTAATGGTGATTGTGGACATTGTTGATTTGAAAACTTGGAGACAATATGTCACGCAGGAGAGCAAAGCGGGGTCCAAGTGCAGGACACGGAATAACTTTGCAGAAAATTACCATTAATAGGTTATTCTGTCAGAACAGAGCAGGGCAAGGCAAACACAATTGAACACAACTCTCCATTAAACGAGGAAACAAGGATGAAGAGTGACAGAAAACCAGATCTTAAATACATGCAGAACTGATCACACAAGACACAGGCAGGGAAGATGGAGATATGCTATGTCCCTTCATCTCTGAAGAACAGAATCATAGTCAATATCAGGAAATGATGTTATATATGTCATTTTGTGTGAGAGACTGGGTTTTGTTTTTTATCGCAATGAAAACGCATCAAATATGTGAAACTTTGAAGTAGTTTTCTGAACTTCTTTCTCTTTTGGCTTCTGGTTATAACTAACCAATAATTATTTGGCCAAAAGTGGATTTTTCTTTCTTTTCTTTTCACATTCTTGATTTACTACAAAGTGTGAATTCAGTAACCTTGAGCAAACATCCCGGCAGATGTTCAACCTCTTACACTGTGTTATACTGTTATACAGCTTTGTGTTGCACACGGTCTGCTCTCTTCAACATTTTGTGAATTTTCAATTGCAAATATCTGCACAAAGAGAAGGAAATATGTGTTTTCCAAAACAAAGGATGGTGTAGATGGGAAGGGAGTGTAGTCCTAGAGCAGAGGAGTGACTTTATTACTGTTAATGTCAAAAGTGTAGTTGCTTGACAAGAGGAGGTTGCTAACCTTTCCAATTGACACAAGGGGGAAATGGTAGGTTCAATATGTGCATTAATGAGCTAATACTGGTGTAACTGTGGCTGTTTCTCAATCGCGAGGATGCTGGCTTGGTAGTCGCGTACTTCCAAGTCACTTCCTTCAGAAACGAAGCAAGTATACTTCCAAGCACGGCGACGGAAAACAAAGAAGAATGGAACAGGCTAACAAGTGTGCCACTCTCTCTAACGGTTTCAACATAAACTGTACCGAAAGTAAATACCTCACGATGTCTATCTAATTATGAACTTGCTTTACTTTCACGGAACACATTGTTGGTGAAAACAAACAAATGTAACAAAGTAACATATTTACCAATGTTCTACGCCACTACATACTTACATTTAAATGTGTGCTGCGTCGGTTCAGCCATTCTCCGCAAGGGTTTTTGAAATTGGTCCGTGCGCAAAGCATTGTGGGGATTTGAAGGACGCGAAGTCTACCCATGTGCAGCCTCGAAATGTCCCCCAAACCAAGGACTTGGCCTCGGTGGAATTCCAAGTATGCTGGAGATTGGAACAGTCCTTCGGCGGCACTCGATGACGTAGCATCCTTGAAATATTGGCTTGGAAGCCAAAATCCTTGCGATTGAGAAACGGCCACAGTGTCTGCAGTCAGTTCCACAAAGGCATGCAGGTGCAGCTAACTGGTAAGCACTTCTTGTTAGTGTTACCGGATAATTAGGACCTTTCCTCCCTTTGACACATGCAGGTGAGCATTTCAAACTTCACATGGAAGTGCAAATGTATCCCTGACTTGACACATTGACTTTCTACTCCTTTAACCAGGGTTGCCAACTCTCACGCATCTGGCGTGTGACACACGCTTTCACTCTCAATCTCACGCTCTGACGCTGCCCAAACTATTCTCACGCCAAAAACAAGAATACCGAAGACAAGAAACGGTTTTGAAAACTTTTGTCACGTAGTGATCGTCTTCTTAATAGAACATCTTTGATAATGTATTCTGGCCAATCAGAATCAAGATAACGGCGTGGTGTTGTTGCAGGAAGTCCCGACGGAGAATACTTCTGCTGTAGTACTCTATACATCGATACAAGTTACGTGTTGATAGAAATCAACAGGTAATGAAATAAGACCCCACGGTTTGATGATTGATAGGTGTGTGGGCTGTCTTTCATTTTGACACACAGAACAATGGGGGCTATCCACCCTTATGGATAATGGTAGAGGAGAGAATAGGCTGTGTGATACCTCATTCACACCAACGGTGTTTCGGGCCGGTTCGGAGCTGGAGCTTGAAAAGCACCGGGTTTTCCTCTTCACACCGTTGCGGAGCAGCCTCTTAGCTCCGGAATCCGGTTCGTTTCAAGCACCAACAAATTGTCCGACCAGAGCAAAAGCACCACATACGTCACGCTTACGTCGAGGCAGGGGCAGGGGCGGGATCAACTCCTGAACAACAACAAGAAGCCCGCGTTTTATCCAGTTTGTACACAACGATGGAGAAACTTAACAAGAGTTTCAGTGTTTCTGCCATAGACTGTATATATAAAGGTTTCTGCTCATGGTGAAGCAACGTGTCTGCGTGTTAAGGTGGAACCTGAGCATTCACGTTGATCACCTCTTATTATAACTCATTATAAATCTATAAAACTATAAATATTCAACTTTACTTCTCGTGTTCATTTGAGAACAGCTGTTACATACCTGGATGAAGGTTACAGTTCATTTAAATGAAAGATACAACGTTACTCCACACTCATGGTTCAGTCCACCTTAAGAAATAAGACCGACCTCGGAAGCAGTTGTGTTTTAAAAAAACCTTTATTGACACGAGTACACTTTTTTATAAGAATATAACTAAACCACAGAAATGACTCCGGAAAAGCTGCAGATAGAGCCATAAGAAATGAATGCAACTGATTTCATCCGCACGGTTTGGCTTTATGAAGCAGGCACGCAAACGGTTACGTCATGACGCAAACGATGACGCATTACCAGTCGGACTCTGGGCGGTGTGAAAAGAGCCAGAGCTAAACCGAAGAACTGGTTCTGATCCTGAAAAGCTCTAGCACGGAGCTTGAACCGGAGTTGCGTTGGTGTGAATGAGGTATTAATGACTTTACATTGTGGATCCACAATGTAAAGTCATTCACAGCCTCTTCCCTCTTCTCTCTGTGAGGAGCAGCAGGTTCAGCTTTCAGAACAAATTAACACAAAACTAAAATGGCATTCATTTTTTAAATATGTCGTGTAGTAATAGATTTATTTATTTTTCTTGTCAAGAGAGTACCAGAATGTGTATTTTATGTTAGTATTTCAAAAGATCTCCTGGGGGAGAATCCCCCCAGACCCCCCTGCAGGGGTTGGGTTTTCAGCATGTCTCCTCTTTCACCTGTGGGAACATTGCAGGATTGGCTCCACGTCGCCCTTTTTATTTACTTCAAGACAAATGTGCCTTTTTATTTCAAACAGTTCAATTTGGATTGAGACAGGGAAATAATCTAAACCTCCCACGTGGCGTTTCACTGTCAAGGGGAGCATGTATGTAATTACATTGCAAATACTGACTTGAGCCCCACCACTGTATGGGTTAGCCCTACCATAGATTACCCAACAAAAACACTCTGGAGCCGCAACTGCCAACCCGTATTGCACATGCTCAGATCTAAGATCCAGTAGAAATGATAAAAAAGTAAAAGTCTACTGCTTATTGTTATACTAGGCCAAAATACAGTCAAAGAGTATGAGAGTG
Source organism: Gymnodraco acuticeps (assembly GCF_902827175.1). NCBI lineage: Eukaryota > Metazoa > Chordata > Actinopteri > Perciformes > Bathydraconidae > Gymnodraco > Gymnodraco acuticeps. Next base: position 76,937 of record NW_022990379.1, read on the forward strand.
AGAGTGTGTTAATGAATATATTTGGCAGTTTGGAGTAAGTCTGTAGATTTGTTTGTGTGTGTGTGTTTCATGTATAGCTCTCCCGATAATTAATTTTGTTGGATACATTTTCCCGGAAATTATTGCGATAAACGATAATATTGTCGGCACCGTTGTATGACCATTTTAGACCACTGACATAATGATAATATATAATAATAGTTCAAGTACATCCTTTCAAACTGCTAGTCACATCCTCATGTAAATGTAAATGTATCGAGGTCAGAAAAGTTATCGAGTTCATTTTTATTTATCGTACGATAAGTCAATTAATTGCTTATCGCGACAGGCACGCAATAAAACAGTGGAAACAAACATGTGTTTGACTTTCATTAGTGAATGAAACTGTGTGCCCTTTATAGTCTGTGTCCAATATTGTGTATTTGTATATATTGTATATATATCCTATTATATATATATGCTAAGGTCCCGCTGCTGACACGATAGCAGTCATTTCGTGCGCATATGTGTAATTAAACCCATGATATCAAAATCTCACTCCAGCCAGGTACCCAAAGTTGGCAACCCTGCTTTAACACAACACATGTTTTCAGCAGTGGTGCAGATCATGTTAGCTCAAGTTTCTGATACCTTTAGTTGAATCCTGCTATTGTAATGCATCTGTGATTGCTGACTTTAGATGGATAACTCATATAAAAGCCAGTTTTGTACAGCGTTTATTGTGAATAAGAAAGAGGACTTGGACTTCGCTCTTATCATATTCTTGCAGAACAAAACACAGTCCTAGCTGTTGCCAAGATGCCTTTCAACCTCTTGAACGAGGAGTGCGTTGTTACTTGTTTCGGAGAGATCAATTTCTGAGTCACACTATTAAACATTTGTAGAAAATATCCCTCTGTAACACTACAAACTGTCTTTGTAAAAATTCAATTTACTACTCATCTACAGGAAGCAAATAAAATAGAGCCTGCACAAGTTGCCGCAGCAGCACCTGCATCCATAATCCGTGATTTGATCCGGTGAGTTTTCATTTGTTGTTATGAAACAGTCTCACATTCAAGAGGCAAATGCAATTGAGAAAAGCAAGGTGCTATAATTTGAATAGTGGGATCATACCACTAACACTGGGAAGGCTGTGATTTCCCAGTGAAGACTCACTTTGTAATCACATGCCGCTCTGCAATATTATTTGTTTCCCCACTGGACATGCTGAGAGAACACAGCTCTCTTGTTCATTGAAAATCTGACTTTTATCCTTCGCCACATATTTTTTTACTTTTGTCATACATGAATACTATGATGAAACAGTAATCATGTTGCCATGTGCTACATGACACTAGACATCCTTTATTGGCTGTATGCAATACATACATACATTTTGGGGGCGTGTTTATCTAAAACGTATAACTTATCATTACATTATTTATAGAGATTGCCTTGAGCATCCTCCTGTGCTTATTTTATTATTTTAACATGTTATTATTTCCCAACTATTATTTTATAACTTTAATATCTTGTTGCTTCATTATTTTTTCACATTTAGTTTTTTTTTTTTATTTAGTTCATTTGACCACTTTTGCAGTTTTTCTATATTGTCATTTAATTAAAAATGTTCCCAGTGTCTATTTCTTTAGATTTCTGCACTGTTCATTGTGATATATTGGGAGGTGTGTGGCGTAGTGGGTTAGTGCGTTGGTGCGTTGGTGTTCGGATCAGGGGAGCACAGGTTCAATCCCCGCTGGCGTAGAAAATAAACAGTTATACATTATAAACATCTCAAAATAGCAGATACAACAGAACTACAAACTAAAAATGTAAAAGTTGACCGTGAATACAAAACATGTAAACCATCTGATAAATAAAACACTATGAAGGGCTAAATTACAGCTAACACAATGTAAAAGTGGGATATTATTTACATTTAGTGTGCAAGAATGGCACTTATATTTTGTATTAATAATCTAAAAATGCAAAATAACTTGTTACTCAAGCTGTTTAATACATGTAGTCAATTAAGAAGTTCAATAGTTACCTCATGAATGTTAGAGTCAAATTAAGTATCTTAGTAATTCAATTTAGTTAATTATTTTCCACCTGTGTCATTATAAAAATAAATAGCTAATTTAATAGTTTAAGTAATTAATACATGTGTTTTGTGTTGCTTAAGATCCCCCCGACTTCATATTTAGCCTTCATGTTTTTTAATTAGTAGCTTCTTTATTTATTTTCCTGATGAATACTGTACATTAAAAAAAAGAAATTAAATGAGCCAAAGTTGCTTTGGAGAGACTCATGTCCTATAGTGGTTAGATCAGTGTTTCTCAAACTTTTTCATACCAAGGACCACTTAACCAATAAAAAAACACTCGCGGACCACCTAACTCCACAAATATCCCAAAACACATCGTTCTTCTAGAACATATTATAAATCGCCTGGAAATTGTACAAACAAGTGGCAACATGTGTGACGAAGGTGTTGCCCTGGGCTTTATCATGCAATAGAAAGTGAAACTTAAGCTCATTCCATTGCGGAGATATTCCCGCGAGAGTGCGGAAAACTTAAATTTAAATATTTCAAATGTTACCAATATACTCACGGACCACTAGGGGGCGCTCACGGACCACCAGTGGTCCGCGGACCACACTTTGAGAAGCACTGATAGATAGATAGATATATAGATAGATAGATAGATAGATAGATAGATGGATAGATGAATAGATAGATGGATAGATGATGGATAGATAGATAGATAGATAGATAGATAGATAGATGGATAGATAGATAGATAGATAGATGGATAGATAGATAGATAGATAGATAGATAGATAGATAGATAGATAGATGGATAGATGAATAGATAGATGGATAGATGATGGATAGATAGATAGATAGATAGATAGATAGATGGATAGATAGATAGATAGATAGATAGATAGATAGATAGATGGATAGATAGATAGATGGATAGATAAATAGATAGATAGATGGATAGATGGATAGATAGATGGATATATGGATAGATAGATAGATAGATAGATAGATAGATAGATAGATAGATACAGTATATAGGTAGATGGATAGATAGATAGATAGATAGATAGATAGATAGATAGATAGATAGATAGATAGATAGATAGATGGATAGATGAATAGATAGATGGATAGATGATGGATAGATAGATAGATAGATAGATAGATAGATAGATGGATAGATAGATAGATAGATAGATGGATAGATAGATAGATAGATGGATAGATGAATAGATAGATGGATAGATGATGGATAGATAGATAGATAGATGGATAGATAGATAGATAGATAGATAGATAGATAGATAGATAGATAGATAGATGGATAGATAAATAGATAGATAGATGGATAGATGGATAGATAGATGGATATATGGATAGATAGATAGATAGATAGATAGATAGATACAGTATATAGGTAGATGGATAGATAGATAGATAGATAGATAGATAGATAGATAGATAGATACAGTATATAGATAGATAGATGGATATATAGATTGATAGGTATACTGTAGGTAGGTATGTAGATTTATTGATCCAAATGGGAAATGTTTGCCGTGCAGCAGCATAATAAAAAACAAGGCAATGTACATAAGAGAAACTAAGACACAGAAATATACAGTCCAATATAATTCAGAAATAGAAATAGAAATACAATAGCATTAAAAAGTTAAAAAGTCAAAAAGATACAAAATAAAATAGAGAGCAAAGGCTGGGTTTAAAGAGCACAATAATCCCGTGATTGGACCTCTTGGCGGAGGTATAATCAGGCTGATTTATCCGCTGCTCTTTCCACTCAGCATATCAATGTCCATTAATCAAACCTAAAGTAATCCCAACTGGCTTTGGATTCTTAATGTCACCTGGGTTCCTCTAGTGCCTGTAGAGAGGCTGGGAAATTATAATAGTCATTATAAAAAAAAGTATAGCTAAAGGGCAAACCGTAAAGATTTAAATTTGGGTGCGCTGAATGTCTTTTTGTGTTTGATCCTGAGCCATTCTATGCTGGGAACAATGTCCAAGCAAACCTCATTAAGGATTCCCAAATTCAATCAATTTTTATAAAAGATTTTAAATATCATCTTATTTTTCTTCTGTTTTGAATTTTTGGTTTTTGCTCCTACCAAAGATGGTGACTTTGCCTATGCTGAGTCCTGTTAAAAGTAATGAGTCATGTCTTCGGTCAGAGCAGCAGGCGAGATTGGATGGAATTGCTGTGATATTAGAGCCGAAGTTGTACAATCGGTACCTGTGTTCAGCGAAAATATTCAATTCCAGTGTCAGAATGCCTCAAGATCCCCTACTTTCTGAATTAAAACGGGCATAGATTCAAATAAATGTGTTTTTAAGAAGTGTATTTGTATTTTCCATGCATGCTACATGCAAGCAGGGCCGTCCCTGGCCGACATGAGGCCCCACGCAAAGTTATATGATGAGGTCCCCTGTTTCACGAGCATCAACGGGGGGGGGGGGGGGTGCTTGGTGCTAGTGGAGCCTAGTGGAGCCTAGTGGAGCCTAGTGGAGCCTAGTGGAGCCTAGTGGAGCTTAGTGGAGCCTAGTGGAAACCGTGCCGCGCCACACTAATTGCGCCGCATAAGCACATATTTTCGGCTCAGTTGAGGCCCCCTCCGCAAGATGAGGCCCCACGCAGTCTGCATGATCGGCCTGTAGGGAGGGACAGCCCTGTTTGCAAGGCTCGAGGGATGGCAGTGAAGGTCCATCTGTTCTGTAGATTCAGCATTTGATATAATCGTTGGATCATCCTGCTCTCACTCTCAGTGCGTCAGAAACTGAAGCTGTTGACTTCTTGATGCTGAGAGAAAAGGCACCATTTAGCATCCGTCTGAGAACCACTTGGCTTTCAAGTAACTCCATTGTAAATCCATTTGTTCCATTATTAGACACTCAAAGGAATCGATGTTATATTAAGAGTGTGAAAACCTGCTAAAGCTAAAGGAGGGTCGAAGAAAGAACAGTCGACATTAACATTATCTTTCTTGAAAACTTAACTAAGTAGTTTGTTGAAGTCATTGATTTTGCTTCCTAAACCCAAGGTATGTCATGTGACCCAATGTAACAGGGTAAAGGCACGAATAACCGGATGTCTCTGAAGTAAAGGCAATGATTAGATAATTTGATGGATTACCATGACATTTTGTTTGATCTTTTCCTCCCCAGAGTAGCAATCCCTGTGAACACCAAACCCTCATCTAGCACCACTATAAGGCTGATATTTCTAACTCTTAGTGAACTGTCCTTACTGTGTTGACTATCCTTAACTATTGGATGGATTGCAATCAAAACGTATACATCTTGTATGGTACCAATGGGCTGAAACTTGATTCCTATAGCAATCCCCTGACTTTCTGATTTGCACCACCAGCAGCTCAAAGATTATCGTGTGAAATATCTCAACATTGACTACATGGATTGGGACATTCATGGTTCCCAGACAATAGCGATGTTTATGTCTTTATTTTTCACTTTGGAGATTTGGGGGGAGCCTCGCTGCGGGGAAGCAGTGTGTGGACCTGTCAGCGCAACTTACATGATGCCGAATTTAACAAAAAAAATTAAATAATTGTTTTGAACGGCATAATAATAAGGACGATCGTCCGTTCTGTGATTCTCCAGAACACACAGATGGCCAGTCCGCCCCTGTGTAGCATGTTATTTCGATGAGAGATCAGCAGATCATCACTGGGCTTTCAACTAAAGACACAGCCACGCAAAAGCTGCGGCAGGAAAGCATTTCACAAATTAGGTGTACCAGTGTGCAATTTGTGAAGTGCTTTCCTCCGTGGTGAAACGATCAGCACTGCACCACGGAGGAAAGCGGCAGAAAGTCACCTGGAGTTAAACAGAGCGGGGCTGCGTTGCGCGCATGGCTTCCTTCTGCAGGTAACGGGGAGACGCGCTCTGGCGGCGGTCTCGTTCAGGATCCGAAAATAACATTTAAATATTGTGCCAGGGGTTGCCGGTGCATGAGTCCTTACCCCAAGTGAAGGAGTTCAAGTATCTCGGGGTCTTGTTCTCGAGTGAGGGAACAATGGAGCGTGAGATGGGCCGGAGAATCGGAGCAGCGGGAGCGGTACTGCAGTCGCTTTACCGCACCGTTGTGACGAAAAGGGAGCTGAGCCAGAAGGCAAAGCTCTCGGTCTTCCGGGCCATTTTCGTTCCTACCCTCACCTATGGTCATGAAGGATGGGTCATGACCGAAAGAACGAGATCGCGGATACAAGCGGCCGAGATGGGTTTTTCTCCGCAGGGTGGCTGGTGTCTCCCTTAGGGATAAGGTGAGAAGTTCGGTCATCAGGGAGGGACTCGGAGTTGAGCCGCTCCTCCTTCGCGTCGAAAGGAGCCAGTTGAGGTGGTTCGGGCACCTAGTTAGGATGCCACCTGGGCGCCTCCCTAGGGAGGTGTTCCAGGCACGTCCAGCTGGGAAGAGACCAAGGGGTAGACCTAGGACCAGGTGGAGGGATTATATCTCTTCGCTGGCCTGGGAGCGCCTTGGGATCCCCCAGTCAGAGCTGGTTGATGTCGCCAGGGAAAAGAAAGTTTGGGGCTCTCTGCTGGAACTGCTACCCCCGCGACCCGACCACGGATAAGCGGGAGAAGATGGATGGATGGATGGATGGGTTGCCGACCCCTGCTGTAGACGTTTAGTCTTGTTAGAACATTTCTTCCATGAAGGCATCCAAAGAAAGAGAATCCCTATAACACAGCGGCTGCATTTCGGCATAGTTAATTGTTGGTGACATTACAAGACAGGCCGACAATGCAGGATGTACACTCATTGTAGAGAGGAACATCAACAGGGCTTTATGACAGGATAACAATTGCATTAGGCTGAATATAAACACACAGACTCATTAACTTTTCCTGTGCAGCATGTTGGAATAGAGCAGAGATTTATTTTGAAAAAATTGCAAGCACACAATTGAGAACTTAATAAAGCTGCTGAGTATAGCATAACATAAAAAAGATTAGAATCTGCTGGTTTGTTAAAGTCACATATGTGCACAGTTCCTGCAAAATACCTGCATCTGCCCTGTGTGTGAGTGACTTTAATCTTTCTGCGGACAAGCTGTTGATGAGTGTGACCTTGAAGCGCTCTGAATGAAGGGCACCTGGGATCAAAAGGTCAGGGACAGCAGGGGTTTGTCACTGCTGTCCAATGCTGGGCGTTTTTCTCGCTGATTTGAGCCATTACCAAACTGCTCGCTGTGTAATAACCTTGCTCCAGCACCATCAAGGCAAACAACACAGGCCACTTTGTAGTGCTGGAGCCCATTTAATGAGTCTGGCCAGGACAATTCGGTAAGAGTGATAATTAGCTTATTTTCCTTTCTTAATAAGAGTGTCATTGTGTGTTTCACGCTCCTTAGACACTGACCACGTTCAAAACACAAGGTGAAATAGAAAATGTATTGATTTCACCTCAGTGGTTTATTCAGCAGTCTTTCAACTCCCACCGGCAACCAGACATCAATAAAGAGGCTGTAACATTGTGTATATTTGACATCTTGTATATTCTCATATAACATTTAATTGTGAATGTTATCTTTATTTCCTCCTTTGTTTATAAAAGTAAGATGTTCAGTCTTTAAATCATGCATGCACATACAGCACAATCAAATCTATATAACGCTTTGATGTACAGTCTGCAGAGCATAACAAATAACTTGGATCTTATCAAGTCTTTTCATGACAAAAACTGACGGGTCATTAAAAGGTTGCACATAGAGCAGTATCTTATTCCAAATAAGCTGACATTAAAACAAACTTTACAACAAGAGTTAGAAGCTTGTCAGCGGCAGACATCACCCAACAACCGTAGCTTTGATCGCAGCAGCAGCTAATTTGCGTCCATCAAAAGCCAGGTTCTGTCAAAATGCCCTTTTACAAAATGTTGCCTGTCTGCTGCCTAACTCTGTCTGAGTGCTAGGTGAAATGTAAAACCCCCCCTCTCATGAATGCAAATGTTTCAGCACTAACAGTCCTGTGCAGTTTACATTTTAGCATATAAAACAAGTTGAGTGAGCAAGAAGAGAAGAGTCTAGTCTAGAGAACTAATTACAAGAACAAGACACAGCTGCAGTAGGTTGGAAAAACACACAGAGGCAGGGGAATTAGACGCAGGGGGATCAAATCAGGGCGGGGCTAAACATCACAAAAAAGGAGGAAAAACAGACAAAGAAAGGAAGTAACCCCCGACTTGATACATGTGGTGAGTGGTCTTAGAAAATAAAACAGAAAAACAAAAACCGTGACAAAAGTGATATTAAGACAGAAATATTTAAGAGAGCTGTCAGTAAAATCTTAACAATGAATGTGACATTGGGTTCAAAAGACTGTTACATTAATTTACAGGAACAAAGCTGATCATGATCACTTTATTGTCGGCGAACAATCCCAAAAGAGGGAAAACCCACAAAAACAGGAAGTAAAACCAAGCATGATACATGGTCAGTGCTTACAAAATAAAACACGAAACAGAAAAACAAAAACATCAAGACAAGAAATATTTAAGAAAGCTATCAGTAAAATCTTAAAAATGACTTGGACATCGGAAAGAAAGAAACACAGCAGATAAAGACAGTTTCTTTTCATGCAAATTATCACAACAATTTAGGGAAAACACACTAAGACAGGAAGTTAAACCAGGCATGACCATGGATGTATAATAATAACTGGATACAGCGTCGGAGGCGGGGTCTCGTTCTTTCCTGAGGGCTGCTCATTGGCGCATGAGGACAAATGGCCCAACTTTTGAGAGAGCGAAACGTCATGCCTGGCTAGAGCATGCGCAGTTGAGTTGCCCCTTAAGCCCCGCCCCCTGAGCTCCCACTCTCGGCTCACTAGAATGAATGGAGAGATAAAATAAATCTAGATTCGGCTTTTAGTGCATTTTACAACTTTAAGGACTGAATGATTCTAATAAGGGCTATACAATAGTTCATACTGGGTCGTTTATTTAGTCAACAAAAAATTATCGTCTCTTTCCCAATGTTAGTCAATGGGAAAAAGTTGTTTTGGGCCGGGTGATGTCATGGACAGATACGGAAGTTGCAGTACTGCCGTTTGGACACAACGCATTTTGGGCACAGAGTCCGGAGCACTTCCTGGGGGCTTGGGTTTGACACATGGTGGCCGTTTCTCAATCGCGAGGATGCTTGCTTGGTAGCACATGTCTTCTGAGTCACTTCCTACAGAAGCTAGGCAAGAATCCTTCCTGGCATTCGGAAAACGAAGAGTGGAACAGGCTAGCAAGTGTGCACGTGTGCGTCATAGAGGTCCGCCTTACATTTTCCTCCACAGATTTGGGGAAATTGGTCCGTGCGCAAAGCATTGTGGGGATTTTGAAGGACGCGAAGTCTACCCATGTGCAGCCTCGAAATTACCCCCAAACCAAGGACGCGGCCTCGGTGGAATTCCAAGTATGCTGGAGATTGGAACAGTCCTTCGGCGGCACTCGATGACGTAGTATCCTTGAAATATTGGCTTGGAAGCCAGTATCCTCGAGATTGAGAAACGGCCATGGTGATTGGTCCTTCAAAATAAAACAGGAAACAGTAAAACTTAACCAAGAGAAAACCTCGATGGCACATGGAATACAGGAAGAATATCCACAAGGCAACACAAGGATTAAAGATGGGATGAACACACACCTTGATAACTAGACGGCAAAATGACAAGGAACAATGGGAAACACACAGGTAGGCAACATTAACACACAGACCTTAACTATCACAAAAAAGCATGAAAACACACAAAGCTAGAAAGTTAAACCGGAAAAAGTGAGTGTTCTTACAAAATAAAACAGGAAGCAGAAACACAAAAGGCAAGACCATGATAGCTTGTGGACTAAAAGCAAGACACTAATATAATAAAACAAAAAGTAAAATTAACTCAATGTCTTAAATGTATCTGGAAATTGAAATGGCCAGCAGCATCTGAGGATGTCTGATAACTAACTTGTGGAAAGTGCAACAACAAGCCAATAGGCCAAGGAAGCTATGATTGGTTTGATGTTTTCATGTTTGCTAGCTCAAGTTAAAACAATGCAACCTTAATAATTCATAATTTATAAAGTCAGGAAACATAAGCTGATGTTAAACATAAATAAATGTTCGCTACTAACCTTATGAGTTTTATAAAGTTGGCTGAATTGATTAAATTAAGCTTTTTGTTGTGCTAACTGTATTTTTTCGTTTGTTAGCAACATTAGCATAGCTGACACTGCTATAAAAGCTAGCTTACAATAGCAAACTCATAAGGTCAGTAAAATATATGTAGCCTACATAGTGGTAAAAGAAAAAATCTGGCGATAAAATACAGTGGCATTTAAAGAAAAAATATATTATTTCATCTGTTAATACATTTCTCTGTGTAAGACGTTTGATATTGGATTGAATAAAGAGGAATTTCATTGGTCACCCAACAGCAAATAAGCTAACTAGTAACACACTGATCGTAGCTGCCCATCTTCCTTTCACAAAGGACTCGGTAACAATGAACGCTTGTGTTGAGTGCCTTAAACATAATTTCAATGTTAACGTGTGAATACGTTTTAGTCATGAATCTGGAGAATAAGGGTAAATTGCTTTGTTTTATTCAAAAGTGGTTAAGACAAAACCACTTTTCCATGCTTCTTATGATGTAGTTGTTCAACACTTCACTCCTTGCTCTTTAATTGTGTTTTGGTGGAGCCGGTGGGATCTGTGTTTACTTGGGATCTCTGCTGCCTTTCTGCAGTCACACAATCCTTCCATGAGCAACCTTTAAATAGCACAAGCCTGGCAAATCAATCACAGAAAATACTATTTTACTATTCAAAATGAGGAGGAACTCAGAGGAATGGGAATGTGCTTTTTTCCCCGGTAATACAATTGGCTACAGTCTATTGACTAAAAATAAACTCTGGGTTTCCCTTCCCTAAGTCCCATGAATCTACGTCCCCTGCTGTTTATCTAAATCAAATTTGATAGGCATTGTGAAATATACATGATTACATTTCATTTGCATTTTCTCCAGCTGAGAGGAATAGAGTCTTTTAGGATTGGTGCCAATTGTTCTTATTTGATTTTGATGCCTACCTAACCGAAGTGCATATCGTGGATTGTGTATTTATTCATTTAAGTGGTTGTGGTTGGTGACAATATATTCATGTATGTACATCATTTATATTTTCTGGCTCCGATCCTTTCTTAAAGCTGTGCTTAGCTGTGGGAAAGGGGGCTATTGAGTAAGCATCTTATTTGAATGCAGTGAATTGTCTGTTGGAATCCAAAGCTGTTATACAATTCATCATTTCGCCCACCTTTGCAGATACATAACATTTTACAAAGATGTTGTGGCTCTCTTCTCTGGCAGTGGCCTGGTATTTTTATCTAAGGACATTGTTACGACCCGTCCCCCTACCAAGCGGTAATGGCTCGTGGGAAGACCCGTAACTTAAAAACAAACCAAGTCTGGAGGACGGCAAAAAAACAAAGCCGCGAAAAATACTAAACTAACATCCTCCAGAGTTCACACAATATAAGACAGCAAAAGAATAATGGATCCACACGTGGGGTGAGAGGCAATCCACGGATAGAATCCCTCGGCATCAGGACAGGAAAAAGAGAGCCTCTTCTCCTCCAGCTTCTCCTTTTAAAGTCCCCAGCTGAATGTCATTAGGACACCTGGGGGAGGCGGAGCCAGGGGCGGACCAGGTGTACCTGCGCAGCAGAGGGACAGAGAAAAGCAACACAAGCACGTAACGTAAGTGTGTAACATTTCAGTACTGTATGGACTTTTTTTTACTATGGCATGTCCATTCATTCTGTTAAAGACGAGGATTCCCTTATACTTTTAATATTCCATTGTTTTTGTAGAATGGAATTTCAGTGGTGGTTGCGTAGGATTTTTTCAAAGTTTATAATTTAAATACTTCCAATAACTCAAAAATTGACTGAGTATTGAAATGTGTATTTGTTGTTGTTTTTTCGAACCACATATTGTGGTCCAGTCAATATGTTTTGGTCATTTCTGTTGTGAACCCAAAACCCCAAACCCAAAAACCCAAACCCAAAGGCACACCTGTATTAACCAAAAACCCAAAACCAAAACCCAAAGGCTCACCTGTATTAACCCTCCTATTGTCTTCGTTTCCCCCCCTTACATTCAGTGGCGTTTTCTCCCGGAGGCCAAGGGAAGCCAGGCTTCCTCTGTTTTTTCGGATTGTAGTTATAATTTAAATAAATAAATAAAAACACTTTGTTTTGTTTCGATAATTCTCCTTTACTGTGTGTTGCTGCCGGCCCGTCTCTCCCCCATTCTCATTGAGTATTTTACAAAGAGTGAAACAAACAGCGCCCCTCTAGATGTTATGGTGAAACAGTAGATTGCACTCACTGTTGCGAGAGGAGGCCAGCCGAATCTGGCTTCCTTTGGTGAAAAAAAATGGAGGGATTGACCAATCAGATGAGGCCCACGTGATGCCCCTGCCAACCTGTGATTGGTCAGGGCCATGCCAAGGGAAGCCAGCCGCCTCTAGCTTCCCTTCAGGGGCGGCTGGCGGCTGGCGATTTGATTGGACACTGCCATCCAATCAAATCACATTAACATCAGTTTTAATACTGTAACTGTCATCACCGCCGTTAGAATTATCAGCAAATGAAGCATTATGGAGGGTGGAGATTTGGCGTACTAATCAAACATAACTTTACTAAACTTCCGCTACAGCAGCAACTAAAAATTAAATCAGATGACAGGCCCAATGCCCGCACTCGAGCTGTGTGTACACAGAGGAAAAAGGGAGATAATCGGACGTTCAATGAGGACAATTATGTCCGCACAGAGTGGCTAACTGGAAGCGCTAAACTTCAGCGTCTATTTGGCTGGCCATGTCTTCTTTTTGACAAGGATTCGTGCTCCCTGAACAATACTTGGGCAACTTCAGGATTCATCGACCTTGCCAACCTGTCACGGGCAATTGAGAGGCACGGTAAATCCAAAAATCACATAGATTGTATGATTGTCTGCATACATTAATAAGTAAAATGCTTAAATTAATAAGAAGAGAGTTTCAGCTGGAGAGTGCGTGCGGACCTGTCGGTTAGATAACAGGCGTGTGCAAGTCCTGCATCTGTGTGATACAAATGTGTGTAAAATGATACCGGGCGCTGTAATCACTCATCTGGTTACGTTATTGACCACCCCCCGACCCAAAAAATGGGCTTCCCCTACATTTTTCCCCACGCCACGCTACTGCTTACATTGTGTTCGCGGTCAAATTTGACCGGTCCTGTTTTAACTGCTATTACAAAAAACCATGAATCATCACCAAATTTCATTTAACACCCTTTCAAACTGTAAATATTGTATCAGACTACTGGTATACATGAACAACTGCAGTAAATATACTAAGAATAGACACTGAACATGTATTGCGTGTGCCAGGTGTGATCCATGTGGGGGGATGGGCACATAAGAGCGGGAAATGTATCAAATTGTTCTGTGTGTGTGTTTGTGTGTGCCAGGTGTGATTCACATGGGGGGATTGGGCACATACTGTAAGGGGGGGACACACATCTAGAGTATGTGTGTGTGTGTGTGTGTGTGTGTGTGTGTGTGTGTGTGTGTGTGTGTGTGTGTGTGTGTGTGTGTGTGTGTGTGTGTGTGTGTGTGTGTGTGTGTGTGTGTTGTATCTGATCCGGATGGTTACTAATTCCTTTTCTTTATGGCGGTCATGTTTGACCAGGAACACCATGGGTGTTACAAAGTTGACTAAATCATCCAAAATGCAATGAAAGTGGTGATCAGCAATTGTATTTGTTCAAATGTCTACTGTGAAGGATATCATGAAGCCTTAATGCAATCGAATGAAACACAAAAAAGTTATGACTGATGAAAGTAGTAAATCGTTCAGATTTGACCCGAAGACCACAGGAGGGGTTAATAGAGTGGTCTGACATACTCTGCTGCAAAACAAATTGCCAATTCATGTGTGGTGGCGTTTTAATCCGTGTCTACATTTAATTGCCACTTCTCTTGTGGTTGTGGGTTTTAACGCGCCTCTCTTTGTTTCCAAACATATTTAGCGGAGATCGTTGTTGAATTAGATGAGCTTTATTCATTGGTCCAGATGGTAGAAACAGGAGGACACATGTCTTCGCTTCATAGTAAATCAAAGTTATCAGTATCCAAAAAGAACACGGTCAAAAGACTTTACCGCTTCCCGTCTCATCACCCTCAGCTGTGTCCTATCAACCTACCATATATAGGCATTTAGCCATGCACGTGATACCGACGCACATTTGATAACAAATAAGTGAGCCTTAAATTAATATCTTTTAAACCATAGTGTGACTCAAATAAATTAAATACTTATATTATTATTAAGCCTAACATTCAGACCATAATAATGAAATGAAAATGGCTCTAACATCATGTAACGGAGTACTTTTCCCGTTTAGTTCCGTTAGTGCCTGGAATTTTGCGTTCACACCAAAAAGAGAACTTAGTTCATGAGAACTTTTCCCCCCTTTCAGTCCCTGCTAGAGAGCAGGCACTTTCCTGGGGAGAAAAAAGTTCCAATTTCTGATTGGCTGGGCGAATTGCAAACCACGCCCCGTAAGACTCTGAAACGTTTTGTGAAGCCGCCATTGTATTTGCTGGCATTAGCATTATTAGCATTAGCCCCGCGCACCAACGGAGAGAGAATAACTTATGGCAACACAAAAGAAAACATGGGAGCGGTGGAGATGAGGAGGTGTCGGCGTTCTGGCGATTTACTCGGAAGCCAGTCCCCAACTCCGGGGACTTCCGGCGGCAGTATACGCCGTAAAGTTGTTTGCAGACTGCCAGTAAACCCAAAGCAGAAGAAGAAGAAGTGACGTCAGCGGCTTCATTTGCGTAATCCTCCCTCAGGGACCTTATTCCGGTGTGAACGCGATCTGCTCTTTAGCTCCATGGAGGAACTAAGTGCTGGGAACTAAGTGCGGCAAAGTACTTGGTGTCAAAACGGCTTATGTCTTTTGTTCTGAGACAGACCATCTTACATCAGCTTGAGCATACACTGACATATGGAGAAGGATCTCTCATAAGCCGTTTAATTTATTCAGACACATCCCACATTTATGCATCCAGCTTTCTAATAGTTAGAGTAAAACAGACAAAAGCTGACCTTTCTTCCCGTGTCTCAGACAGTCTTTGGAGCGTGGATGATCAACACGAATGAGGATTAGCACGAGAGCTGGGACACATGTTCGAGGAGCGACACACCTCTAAACAAACATTTCAACATTTGCATACAGACAAACTAATTATTGTCCTTTCTTTACTCATGGGAATAATGTAATTATAATCAATGTTTGGCTGATTCAATCCTGGATACTGGGGTTTTGTGTTATTTTGTCATCAATGTTGAATCTTTTCCAGCTGTTATACTTTGTGTTTCTGTTTCTGCAGTTTGTTTGCTCCAGTTGAGGCTTGAGGTCACAGAAACATGAAGAATATACGGAAAAATAAACATTTGCGGTAAAGAATCTCTTAAAACAGTTAACTATGAAAGCATTTATTTATTTTTTAAAGCTGAGAAAATCCAGGTCTCTCAATAAAGTTACAAATTGAGATAATTTATAAATGTTTCTTTTTCTAAATAACAACTTTAACCTCCTTAGGTGCCGTTTTTCTTCTGTAATGCATTGGCCTACTATACTACATTGAAACTAAAACTGTGTATATAGCACCTCTTACTTGCCTTTGTATTTTAATAGTAGTTATAAATCCTTTTGAGTGTCCTAAAACTGATGTGGGCATTAACATAAATGGTTGCTAAACTACAACTAGCACATCCGGTGTTTAGCCCAGTCTGCTCTGATTGGTTAGCTGGCCTGCTCTGTTGTGATTGGTCAACCGCTTAGAGATGTCCCGCCCCTTAGCCTATCATGCACAATGTGTTTTAGCGCTAGCCAATAGAAGCATGATGGTGTCATTGTGTTACGGAACTCAACAAAGGAGTGTGGGAGAGAAATCATTTACAACACACTACAGGAAAGGGAAAAGCCCAGAATTCATAAAAGAGCCTCTTCGATAATCGTGCAGACCCTTTCTTCCTATAGTGTTGAGGAGTGAGAGGACAGCAGGAGCTTTTGGTTGTGTTGGTTTTGTGGCTCCAGATGGCAGGAAGTGAAACTGTTGGTTTAAGAAACGGGAACAATCTGACAGGATGGATTCTCTTATGTAACTTGTTTGTTGTAAAGATGCTGCAGAATTGACTTTGCACTGCCAGTTATTCTGCCTGAAGTCCCTGACCACCTTATTGAGTGATTCCTTTCTGCATCAGAACACATTCATCCTAAAAGGTTTTTAACACATGGAGATCTGGAGGTTAGAGTGATAAACATTATTTGTACATGACTTGGCACTCACTTCAAGAAAGCTCAAGAATCCAGTGTACTATATGTGACATGGTTTTCAAATACGACCACAACCAGATCAATATCTGTAGCTTTTTCTCCGATAAGCTCTCCAGCACCTCAGAGACTCACCTCTTCCTCTCCGCTCATGCATTTTCATAACGAAGTTCAAGCACCAAACATACAGGTGTTTTTGCAAGCTTTATTCCATTTCGTTGAAAATATGTGCCGTTTTTATTTGATGTAGGAAGCGAGATTTCCAAGATTTAACGTCTTGTTGAACGGCAACTTTTGTGGCAAATTCACATATTCCTTTTATTAAATTACACTTAACTTAATTATTTGTCTATTGGTTTGTGTTGGAGAAATACTGTTTTCTCCACTCTTTAAATTGTTTTAAATGCACTGATACTGTGGGTGACTCTGAACTGTATATGACCTTGCAGCTGCCTCTTCTTGTGATAGGAGGCAGGAGGCAGGAGGCAGGGCATTTCATGTTGTTGATATTTATGAGGAGACAGACTTGCTGTCTCCTAAATATCTATTTTCTACGAGGCGTGAAGGAAGTACGTAACACTTTCCAGAAGGCGTCGCAGATGATCCTGACACCTTTCCGAAACCTGCGGATGATATTAGCTTCACCTCGATTTACGACTTTGTTGTTATCTCCGTGTTTTGGACGATATAAGCCTGATGTTTTTTGCTGCTCCGTTGAGCAACATACCTCATGTGTGTGAGTTAACCCATATCCTTTGTATGTGATTTAACTCTGCTCCTTCTTGCAAGAATAAATGAGTTACCTGATCATTGATTCTCAACCTGGTGTCGAGTGATATTTTTCTAACAGTTTGATTTTATGACCGCAAAGTTCTCGACACAAACTGATGAACCCAAATGCACGACCCAGAGACAAAGTCTTGAATGTAAAAAAATGTAATTTTAATTTCACAGAATCAGGTAATCCCTCTTAACAGAGTAGGCACAGGAAATAACAAATGGCGCTCACAAGGAGGAAAAAACTAGGCATGACAAAAAGAGAATTTAAGAAAAACTTAAGCCTACAAAATAAAGAAAATAAATAAAACTTGTCATGAGTGAAAGCGATCCTTTCAGAGCTGAGGCTTGGCACGACCATTCGAAGAAACAAACAAGACGAACTGACACAGGACAGGAGAGACAGGACTATTTAAACATGAGGTGAGTGGGACCAGGTGGAAACAATCAGGGGCGGGGCACACACTCATGATGGCGGGAAAAACACACAGGGGAGGAAGAAACAGGGCCTGAAATGAAAGACATAATAAAGTAAGTACAAAATAAAACAGGAAATGACAAACAACATACATAAACATAACCAACACATTTGACGAGACACAACACAAAGCTTGTGAAAGCAGCAATATTTGGCTGTTGACGCTAAAATGGAGGGCATTCACATGAATGCACCACAAAACAAGAGCATTTTCTCCGTTGTTTGAAATAATTGTATGTTGTGCTTTTGTGTGGCTCTATTAATCTATGAGATGGTTCCTGTCTATTTTCTGTCTTCTGTTTAACATGTGTCTCTCGAATTAGGCATGTGAATAACCACCTCAAATTGCTCACTTTTATTTTATTCACTCAAATTATTGTTACATACATTCTCAGTTTAGTTCCACCATAACACCATTTGCAAAGATACATTTGACCTTGCTTAAAACCTTAACATTGTTTATTTATTTATGAAATAATGCAGAGAGCAAGGCTTCTTCTTCTTCTTCTTGCACCTTTCCCACCAGGTAGTCTCTCTCTTACTTTGTCTCTTTCTTGACAACATGTGTCAAAGCATCATTTGATAGAGAACGTTGTAGCTCGAGGATCAACCATCTCTGTGTTGCTTTCTTCCTGCAGAGCTGCTAAGCCTGCTCCCTCGGGACCTGAACATGTGTGACGTGCTGCACACTGAGTGATATTGACAGACATTGTCAACACATACACCTTTCACATTGTGCAAAGGGCATCAAGCTTTTCTCCGCCTGTGGGTCAGCATCAGAAGTGGGTCATGCTCCGGTAGCACTGAACGCTCAGCGCCATAACACCGGCACCTATCTGAGTTTTGATAAGAGAGGGCAGTATTTCACATGGTATGAAATATCTACCTCCATCAACGACTGGCATCAAAATGCAACTTAACAACAATGTTATCATAGACCTGTATCAATACTAACTAACACTTGGGGTGTTTTGAATGGTGATAATTGTATCTCTTCTGTAGAAGCCATCCTGTGAACAATCGTTATATGAGAAGCTTTTTGTTAGATGTATTTTAAGCCGGCCACATAATATTACAGACTGAACTGACATTTCATTTTAATGTGTCAACCAAGCAGTCACTACAACCATCCTTAAATCTTCATGAATATTTATTTAGGATGTGTCAAAGTTATTTTTCCACTGAGCACCATTTGCAGCAGTGAAAAGCAAAATGCTCTGTTTCTACTTATGCAACTCATGGTGGATGTGGCTGTCCCTTCATTTACCACTGCCCTGTCTCAATTAGCATACTTCTGTAACTACATTGGCTGCTTTTAAATGCCTCACATTGCAAAGTATGGCGACATGCACAATGACAAAAATACAACAGCCCAAAAGTTAAGGTTAAGTAAAAACGATGGACTCATCTTAATTTCAACAACCGCATTTTTACTAACGTATAAGATGAGCCATAATTGCGGGTGTTTTTGTTCAACCGTACTGCAGAAATACAGTTATGGATTTGTTTCACTATCTCATCTACTTAACACTAAACCAGTGTCAATATTCATTATATTATTTTAATTGAGAAGTGTGTAATGATTTGACACCGCGGAAACAATAACGTTGCTAGCTACCTGCGATTTTGAGGCATCACAACACGGACACAACTCACACACTGCGCAAGTGTTCACAGTGAACAAAGGAGAGTATTCAAATCGATACACAGTAGGAATTCGGCCTGTATTACAGAATACATTAATGACAATAATATTTCACTCACAAGAGGATAAGTAGGAGTTTCTACTCCAACTTATATATCATTAACAGAGAATTGCTGAATGCTTTTATCATTAATTAACATTCTTGAGAAAAGATGCAAATTGTGTAATGGCCGACTTCATGCATTATTGGTGGGAGGAATTTTTAAACCACTGTTTATGCACCTTTAAACCGGCGGGCCGCAGGAGACCAGGGGTTCCTGTCTGTCTCAGTAATGGTTATTGACTGCAGCTCAACCTCACATGCCCCTCTGCACGTTGGGTAGTGGATATTCCACTGTATTCAACCTGATTGTGATCTATTGGAGCTGCCATCTCCCATTACCACAAACATACTCGTAACAATGGGTGTCCCTGCGCAAGAGATTTCACAGCATGAGGAGATTCCCAACAATGTTGTTATCTGGGATCTGTGGATTTTGATATTCAATCATCAATCAATCAATGTTTATTTATATATAGCCCAATATCACAAATGTTTCATTTATCTCAGTGGACTTCACAGTTTGTGCAGAATATCAGTATGACAATACAACACCCTCTGTCCTTAGACCCTCTGTCCTTAGACCCTCTGTCCTTAGACCCTCACATCGTACAAGGAAACACTTCCAGAGAAAACCCACAGTTTAAAGGGAACATGGGAGAAACCTCAGGGAGAGCCACAGAGGAGGGATCCCTCTCCCAGGACGGACAGACGTGCAATAGATGCCGTGTGTAAATTGAAAAGATAATACATTTGCAACATATTCTTATCCGAAGCGACTTGGACTTTTTTCCTGTCAGGTATAACACCTTATGATCTTAGATCGTCTTATAGGTGCCACTTTAAAACAAACAAGCTCATTTAGTGGTTCTTTACACATTACAGTCCAAATACATAATACAACAATGTGCCTTTATCAAAATGTAAGACACAATTCTCACAATATAGTGCATCAAATATGAAATATCTTGAGAATAAAGCACACTGTACAGATGTATGCCCATCTTGGGGAACATTTATTTGGGAGGCTGTACAATTTCAGGAGACAGGACCCAAAACTGAAATCTGGGAATAGATTTAATCAGACCTCCGAGTCTTTTTTATGTTTGAGCAACTCCCAAATGATGCTCCAGTAATTCATCTCACACAACCACTAAACCAAATTAATTTCTTACAACATCAAACAAAGAAAACAGAATAAAAGATCTCAAAGGACTGTGCTTATAAATTAGATGTGGATTTAACTCCCTATATTTCCTAATGAAGGACACTTACGGAGCATCCACACGGCGGCGTGCGTTGAAGCTTGCCTTGCATGAATTTCCCGCCCCTGACACACAAGCACGCGGTTTGATTGGCTAGACTAGAGCTTGTACTGGCATATGATTTGATTGGCTGACGCTTCTGCCGACGCTTCAAAAGTTGAACATTGCTTAACTTTTGAAGCTTCAACGCACGCCACCGTGTGGACGGGCCGTTACTGCATATATTTCATATAATGTTAAAACTTCCAAGGTCCAATTGTAGTCAGAGAAGAATTAAAAAAGGATAATGAGTTTTTCTGATATGTCGTGGTTTCCCTATAGCATGATTTGATCACGTTAATCACGTCCTGATTAAAGACATCTGTGAGCTTTCAATTGAATTACATTCTAATTAGCATTATGCCATTCAGTGATACAATCATTTCATTTAGAGCTCAGAGCATAATCCACCCAGGGACAGCCTCAGCTGTAAACACGGCGAGTGTTTGTTTGTGTTGTTCTAACCAACAGGATGTAGGCACTTTGCATGATATCCTGTCTTTCCTGCTGCACACACTTACAAGTGATGAGTGGTAAATGTGAGAAGCTTCAGTAATGGATTTGTTATTTCACATTGATCACTGGCAATGTTTGCGTTCCTCTCTTCAGTGGACATGAATCACAGGGGAGCTGAGGAAACAATGATTTTACCTTCTAGCTTCACTCTGTGCTGCTCTGGAATCAAAGAATAAGAAAATATGTTAAAGATACATTAATACACCAGCAAGCTTTCACAGAGTTAATAAAGCAAGCAAGCATCTAGATTCTAGAAGATCTGAAGGATGTGGATTGACCTGCTGGGAGGAAAGCGTTTCTGCAAAAATGAGTGGGATGATTTGTATGTGTATTTACCTAGTGGGGGTAAGATTTAAAGAGGCCCTATTCTGCTGATGTTCAGGTGTATATCAGTATGTAGTGTCTCTACTTTAAAGAGTCCTCTCCTGCTGATGTTCAGGTGTATATCAGTATGTAGTGTCTCTACTTTAAAGAGTCCTCTCCTGCTGATGTTCAGGTGTATATCAGTATGTAGTGTCCTCTACTTTAAAGAGTCCTCTCCTGCTGATGTTCAGGTGTAATATCAGTATGTAGTGTCTCTACTTTAAAGAGTCCTCTCCTGCTGATGTTCAGGTGTATATCAGTATTAGTGTCTCTACTTTAAAGAGTCCTCTCCTGCTGATGTTCAGGTGTATATCAGTATGTACTGGGTCTCTACTTTAAAGAGTCCTCTCCTGCTGATGTTCAGGTGTATATCAGTATGTAGTGTCTCTACTTTAAAGAGTCCTCTCCTGCTGATGTTCAGGTGTATATCAGTATGTAGTGTCTCTACTTTAAAGAGTCCTCTCCTGCTGATGTTCAGGTGTATATCAGTATGTAGTGTCCTCTACTTTAAAGAGTCCTCCTCCTGCTGATGTTCAGGTGTATATCAGTATGTAGTGTCTCTACTTTAAAGAGTCCTCTCCTGCTGATGTTCAGGTGTATATCAGTATGTAGTGTCTCTACTTTAAAGAGTCCTCTCCTGCTGATGTTCGGGTATATATCAGTATGTAGTGTCTCTACTTTAAAGAGTCCTCTCCTGCTGATGTTCAGGTGTATATCAGTATGTAGTGTCTCTACTTTAGAGAGTCCTCTCCTGCTGATGTTCATGGTGTATATCAGTATGTAGTGTCTCTACTTTAAAGAGTCCTCTCCTGCTGATGTTCAGGTGTATATCAGTATGTAGTGTCTCTACTTTAAAGAGTGCTCTCCTGCTGATGTTCAGGTGTATATCAGTATGTAGTGTCTCTACTTTAAAGAGTCCTCTCCTGCTGATGTTCAGGTGTATATCAGTATGTAGTGTCTCTACTTTAGAGAGTCCTCTCCTGCTGATGTTCAGGTGTATATCAGTATGTAGTGTCTCTACTTTAAAGAGTGCTCTCCTGCTGATGTTCAGGTATATATCAGTATGTAGTATCTCTACTTTAAAGAGTCCTCTCCTGCTGATGTTCAGGTGTATATCAGTATGTAGTGTCTCTACTTTAAAGAGTTCTCTCCTGCTGATGTTCAGGTGTATATCAGTATGTAGTATCTCTACTTTAAAGAGTCCTCTCCTGCTGATGTTCAGGTGTATATCAGTATGTAGTATCTCTACTTTAAAGAGTCCTCTCCTGCTGATGTTCGGGTGTATATCAGTATGTAGTGTCTCTACTTTAGAGAGTCCTCTCCTGCTGATGTTCAGGTGTATATCAGTATGTAGTGTCTCTACTTTAAAGAGTCCTCTCCTGCTGATGTTCAGGTGTATATCAGTGTGTAGTGTCTCTACTTTAAAGAGTCCTCTCCTGCTGATGTTCAGGTTCATATCAGTATGTAGTGTCTCTACTTTAGAGCAGTGGCGAGCCGTCAGGGCCCTCTAGGCCCTCTGTGAGGGCCTAAGATATTCTAAAAAATAATATTTGAAAACATTAAAAAAACACATTTTTTTTAAAATATTTTTTTTAATATATTTTTTTTGTTACATTTTTCATTAGTTTTACCAAAATAACTTGATTTAATTGTATTTAAAATAATATTTCCAAAGAAATAAATCCTTCGAATCTGCCTGTTCAGTTTCTGTTGGAATGTGAAGGGTTAAATGCCGTCTCTGTGAGTTATGTGAAGACGGGAGGGCTTGTTGGTCCCTCTCTACATTCACAGAGGGCCAGCTATAGTAACTCAACGAGAGAGTAATGTCAAATGACAGTACAATTGACCAATCATATCTTCCCTCTAAATGGGCGGGCTTTATTTCGCGGACTTTATGACAAGTTCCGCCCGCTGTGAGGTCTATGCAAGTGGTGCAGTGACGCGTCCTAAACCCGGAAGTAAGCTGCGCTCGGATTCCCTCGACAGAAACCAATGTGATTTCTCCAGAGGGTTTTGGAAAATAGCTCGAAATAAGGTCTGTGGAAAACGAACCTGTTAGATAAATGCACGTTTTGTTCAGCCGGATAATATCCACATGTCTATCCTACTTTTACTATTTTTGAATCATAAATCTAATCGATAGATTTATGATCGATAGATTTATGATTAGCATAAGTTCGTTCATGATGGCTCACTTCAGTGATAGTGATGACATCGTTGCGAAATTATTAACCGAGTCATTTTCAAGATTGAGTTACAATGATAAACTGGAGTGGCAAAGGATCAGCGGAATGACCCGCCATCAAGTGCTTCATCCAAAATGACAGGAGGATGGACTTTGTGTTTCAGTGATTTAGGTAGGCCTAAGTCATTTTCAATGTGGGCCGCCGTGCCGACTTAATTCATTTGTAATCGCTACTTGGCTGTGGGTGCCCTGTCATGATAGGTGTTTATATAAATGGTGTTGTTTTGTGTGGTAGAGGGTCGCTGTCATTGATGCGTTTTGCACCCCGGACCACTGTTTTGATATGCCGCTGAAGTCTACGTTAAGACGTAATATCTCTTCTTTTTTTCGAGGGAAGGGGGGGGGTCAGAGGGCCTAGGTATAAAAGTCACGGCTCGCCACTGCTTTAGAGAGTCCTCTCCTGCTGATGTTCAGGTGTATATCAGTATGTAGTGTCTCTACTTTAAAGAGTCCTCTCCTGCTGATGTTCAGGTGTATATCAGTATGTAGTGTCTCTACTTTAAAGAGTCCTCTCCTGCTGATGTTCAGGTGTATATCAGTGTGTAGTGTCTCTACTTTAAAGAGTCCTCTCCTGCTGATGTTCAGGTGTATATCAGTATGTAGTGTCTCTACTTTAAAGAGTCCTCTCCTGCTGATGTTCAGGTGTATATCAGTATGTAGTGTCTCTACTTTAAAGAGTCCTCTCCTGCTGATGTTCAGGTGTATATCAGTATGTAGTGTCTCTACTTTAAAGAGTCCTCTCCTGCTGATGTTCAGGTGTATATCAGTATGTAGTGTCTCTACTTTAAAGAGTCCTCTCCTGCTGATGTTCAGGTGTATATCAGTGTGTAGTGTCTCTACTTTAAAAGAGTCCTCTCCTGCTGATGTTCAGGTGTATATCAGTATTAGTGTCTGCACTTTAAAGAGTCCTCTCCTGCTGATGTTCAGGTGTATATCAGTATGTAGTGTCTCTACTTTAAAGAGTCCTCTCCTGCTGATGTTCAGGTGTATATCAGTATGTAGTGTCTTTACTTTAAAGAGTCCTCTCCTGCTGATGTTCAGGTCAGAGTATTTTTTCGCCGGTCAACATGTCTGTTAAAGTTTAAATCTTCCGTACACAATTAGAAAAGTGCCGGTCAAAGGTCTTCTTTGTTATTTATTGAGCTTTAAAACAAATTGATATGATTCGATATTAAACAAACTAATAATAGTAGATTACCGCTGATTCCTTTAATTTCCAACCTTCCTCTTGATTACTTGCTCCCACTTTGACGGGCCCAGAGGCAGGAAGTATTCGGAAAACTCAATGCTGCACCAACATTGCACCATCTATCTCTCAGCATGTCAAAACTTAAAAGTTCCTCAGGCTGTCTCCTACTTTCAATCTTCCTCTTACTTTCATGGTTGAAGTGCATTTAATCATAGATACAAACACTGCTGTAGATGTCTGCTGGTTTCACCTGATTATTCTGTGTATGGAAGAGCAGGCCTGCACGTAGCATTTAATTATCTGTGAGCTGTGAGCGTCTAAGAAGAGCACAATGAGTGAAATTCAATGAGTTTGAAATGGTAATGAAAGTGTCAGACGATGAATTATATTTCTTTGCCAAATGAGCCATGTGAGTGCTGGTTCAGGTGTTTGCTGGCAGAGAGAAGGGTCTGTAGCTTTGACCCTCTATGTGTGGTGGCCAATTCAACTAAATTACATTATATAACATTAGGCTGACGATTTTTACCAACATTTATTTTATTAGTGCATTCAACCATGAAGATACAAATGCAAAAAAACAAGAATCCTACAGAGGCATTAGTGCTGCATACAGAACAGAATTATACCTGTATTTGTATGTAATTACTATAATTGTATCATGTATCTATTTTATTTTCAGTTATGACAGCACTTACAATATTAAAATAATAATAATACATTATTAAAAAATATATATGCTTCTGCTTATTAATTATACATTTTTTTTAGTATTTTTTGGAGAAGAGAATAACTGCTGCCAAAACACTTTTGGAAAATACCGATTTATTATTTACCCCCTTTGGTAATAAAGATGTGTTTCGATTTTAATCCCGTTTTAAAATGAATGAAAAAGGGTTGGAGGTTGTTTTTCTTCTGATACTCCTGCATGTAAGGTATCTCTGCTGGTCATTGAGCTGTGGCCCTGTATAAATAGAAACTGATCTGAGAGCTGATCTGAGAGCAGTGGCGCTCTGCAGGCCCTGTGGCAGGTACTGCGCTGACATGATATGACGAGGATGTGCTATAATGTGTTATATTTGAGCATGTCTGATTGTGTTGGATCTGTCATCACCTGCTCTGCCTGAGTCTGTCCGGAGGCCCAGAGCAAGTCACCGTCACACAGATTCACACTGAGAGAGCCGGGAGAGAACTGTTACTGAACAGGGGGGGAAGAAACGGGTTATATTTACTCTTGTTGGATTAGATTAGATTTACTTTATACAAGATTCAAGATATTGTACATAGCTACAGTGTAGTAATGTCAATGAAAATCTTAGGTCGCAGGCTCCTCCAACAGTGCAACACAATAAAACAGATAACATAGAGCAAGTTAATACAAATAAAATAGAATAGAAATTGTGCAATATTATTATTCATCCTAAATTGGGATTTCCATTGTCACAACAGCATGTTTGCATGCAACACACACAAGTTAAAAATATAATACAAATATAATGTAAACGTATACACTGTAAAGTTTAAACAATAGAACAATAGAGTATCTAAACAATATGCAATATCAAAATATACAGATTGAGTAAATTCACTCCAATAATAGACCAGTCTACTTCCTAAACAAATATATATAACTTTAGGGTACTATAACCATTACAAAAGTAGTTGCAGTGTTATAAAGGCGTGCCATGTTTTCGTTACTGGATCAAAGTTGTTGTTTTGTGTACCTGTAGAAAGTTGACGAGGAACGTGTTTATCTGGAATAAATAAACTATTGGTTATTGTTCTCCAAACTGTTTTGCAACTCTGGAATCAGTGAAGCTTTTTCTTAAATAACAAGGATTTAAAGAATCCGTGTTTGTCAAGGAGAAACATACAGGAGTAGAGACTACAAAGCAAGCACTTAATGATGATAAAAGCTGAATATGGAACAGATGATAATATATTATTTGTCTTAAAGGATGTATTCACTTTTGATCTGTTAATAAACCTTCGACTGTTAAATCTGGATTGAATGTTAATTTAGAAAAGAGAAGCGGATCTCTGTCTCTTGTGTTGTCTTCTGCTGTTTGTGTTATAGTGAACAGCACAATGCTTTGTTTGGAAAGGTAAAAATACATATTGATTTTGTAAATATAGATTATGCACAAGATGGCTGTTGGCTTGTGAAACCTTTACAGTATCCAGTTCTCTCTAGACAAAGGAAAAAGAGGTAACATCAGTGACTAATTTGAGTCACTGATTGAGTTGTTAGTGGGGAGTTTTTTCTTACATGAAAACCAGAATATAGTTTGCAATACCAATTTCACGTGGACCAAATATTTGGCATAACACAGAAATAAATATCTAATCAATGCGTATGTATTGCAATTCCTGACTGGGTACATTACATAACATACAGTACATAATAATAGCTATACATAATGCTCTTTGTTTTGCGCCTTAATTATTAATTTGGCTTTATTCCAAACAGTATGATGGTGTTGGGAACGGGTGCAAAGCAGCAGCTGTTGTTCATCGGATAATCCCCCTGAAACAAAGGTACACATTACATAAATACAGGTGGAAATGCCTAATGAGCTGATTATTACCAAATGATTTTAAGTTAAGATGCAATCAAAATGTACCTCCTTCATCTCTCTGAGACATTCAAATACTATACAAATAGCTTAAATGAAATAATTGTTTTCAAAGAGTTCAGCCCATTTGAAAGAGATGCATCAGCACGTAAATGTTTGAGCTTATTTGCAGTGATTATTTTAGCATTTTCCTTTTGTGAGTTTGTATCTTTATGGTTTATTGCACTTATAGGAAGTCACTTTGCGATCTTAAAGGAATGGTATGCTCATGACACTCATTTACATTTTTTTATCATCCGATAAAACAGACCAGTCTCTGCCAGTCTCTCTTTTTTTTAATCCGATGACATTATCAGTGATTTTAAACTGATTAATTACCGAAATAACATCAACACTGTGGGCGGCGCCATTTTACCGGACGTGACGTAAACCATGCGTTTGGTTTCGAGGACACGTTGATGTTCATGTTATTTACTGTAGTTACTCTCTTCAAATATGCCTCATTGTATCGCGAAACATTGCCACAATTCTGATAGGAACAATCCACGGAATGCTCGGTTCCATCTGTTGCCAAAAGGTAAGCGTAGGAAGTACGTTCGGAGGCAGTGGCTAGCGAAATGTGGCCGGCCCGAACCGAAAGATCCACAGGCGCATGTATGCAGCGAACATTTCAAGTTTCCGGACGACTACTCTGAGAGTATGATAAAACATAACATGGGATTTATTGAACAACCATTACTTAATGGAGATGCAGTACCATCGGTCTTTCTGGTGTCATCACCGACCAGGACACCAGTTCGGCCAGTTGAGAAATCGCCCTCTGTAAGTGTGAAGCGACGGAGGACCAGAGGTAGTGCTCGGAGTAAGAATAAGGTATGTTATAGCGCATTCCCATTGCAGCGGGTAGCCCCGTTTAAACGTCCTTTATCGTCCAGGCCAGGCCAGTTTTTGGTGGCCTTTCCATATAGCGTAGTACCGGCTAGTGGGTATTTCCCCCCAGTTTTCCGGCTCCATAAAATCGTGGTTCTAGGGCCAGGGACAACGAGGCTGAGTATGCTAAACTAGAGAGGGAATCGCTAGCAAGGGTGGTACTACATGCATACATATCTAGTAATCAAAATCATTGTATCTACTAAGTAGTACTAAGTAGGCTCGAACCTGTATGGCTGAATTCCCCCTTCCAATCTCTTCATATTGCTCAAAACTTCGCCATGTTTTCGTTTGTTTACCATAGACTGTATATGGTGTTTACAAAGTGAACGCATGGATGACGTCACGACCATCACGTGACTACTGAAAATGGGCAAAATGGCAGCGGCCTGACGGAATATACAGGTTTTGATAAAAAAGAGCTATAAAAATCATTATTTACCGGGGAATATCGCTGATTTCTTCAGGGTATGGTTTAAACATAATGTTTCACTAAATACTGAAGTTTTGATTAATTATCTAATGAGTGGAGCATTCCTTTAATTAAATGTTAAGTTACGCCCAGGCCTAGGGGAACCTAGGCGCAGCACAAAATTGCCCTCTCCCCATTCCCAAGAAATGGTCAATGAGATATAATTAACTCAAAAAGAGATGAGACAATCCCAACATAACAACCAAAAATCATCTTTATAGAGTTTTCCTTAAACTTGCCTAACCAAAACAAACCAAAATAAAGTACAGGCTTCTTACCTAACTCCTACCAGTAAACAGGAGAAAAAAGGCGTGTCCTCAAAACAGGTTAATGTACAACAGGGCAGGGGCGGACTGACCATCTGTAGAATCTGGAAAACCACAGAACGGCCGGTGGACAAGGGCCGTTGACGGCCGGCCCCTTAATTTTTTTTGTTTAACGTCATAATTTAAGTTGCGCTTCCGGCCGACAGAGGGCGACAGCGGCCGCTAATGCAGTTGTGTGTTTCTTATCTGTCAAAAAATCACACACGAAGAAGAAAAAAGACCGGTGTCAGTACCAGATATGTTCGGGCTACCAGATATGTTCCGTCGCATCCGTCATCCGTCATATTCGTCATATTTTACGGCAACTCAAGAGGGCCATCACCGTCAAATTCCGAACATTTAAACATAGCCGACACTTCATTCTTTACTTTGTCCGTTATAATATGAGGAAGATTATACTTTTTCTCCGTCATGTTGTTTCCTTAGCAACAACTTCAAACAGGCATAGCCTACACTTCATTCTTTACTTTGTCCGTTATTATATGTAGAAGATATTAATTTTTTCTCCGTCATGTTGTTTCCATAGCAACAACTTCAAACAATAACAACTAACCGCTAGCCGCAAAGCTAGCTTCACAGCCACTGCTCCGTTTTCGGAGACTTTGCACACGTTTTTCACAAACATTTTCACACGCCAGGAGTACTTCCACTAGCTTCGTCTTGATCTGTAGATGTGATTTGATGTGTCGTGTGTCCCCCAACTCCTCTCCAAAGTTCAGATATTTAATAAAATACTCAGGGGAGTTTCCTGAATTTTCATGCCCAAAGCCAAGCACTAGGCCCTGGGTAAATTAAGAGGCTGATCTCGGGCACTTTTGTCCACTTTCCCTGGTGGTCGAAACTCAAGCCAGACATCCCTGGAATCGTCTCAGAGAGTAGATGATCAGTGGGGCCTTGTTTTTACTGAATGATGTGTTTTTTTATGATGAATTCAAATATGAGCTTATTTTTTAGGATTTTCGGAGACTTTGCACACGTTTTCACAAACATTTTCACGCTAGGAGTATGGGAGTACTTCCATTCGCTTCGCCTTGATCTGTAGATGTGATTTGATGTGTCGTGTATCTCCCAACTCCTCTCCAAAGTTCAGATACTATATACAAATACTAAAAGGTAAATAAAACATAATGACAAAATAACAACCTGAAATATATGTATTCTATCTACACATTTCGTAATTATCTAATCTAGTGGCCTTATAAAAGTGTTGGCTAAAGTAACGTAAAGTAATTGTAAATAATTAGAAACATTATTTATGTGCACAAGTACATGGGACCCCACCATAGCACCCCACACATAACAAAATGTCCCGAGTTCCTCCGGCTGCAGTTCCGCAGACGGCCGGTGTGTGGCAGCAGAGCGCTGGGAGCAGAGGGAGGTGAGTATATGACGGATATGACGGAAGACGGATGCGACGGAAATACACCCGAACATATCTGGTAGCCCGAACATATCTGGTACTGACACCGGCCACACAGACGCCGCGGCAGACAGGGAGAATGACAAAAAATGGATACAAATAAAAGAAAAAGAAAAGAAAAAGGTGGGGCCGAGAAGGCAAGAGAAAAAAAGGTGAAGTCACTCGCAGGTAATGCTAATAAATGTCGCAAATTGACAGACCTTTTTGGCAGCAGCGCCGCTGCTACAACTACAAGCACTATCATCACCAGCAGCAGCTTAGAACAAGTGCATGATGAAGAGAATGATGAGGGCGCGATTTCATATATACAGCCAGCCTCCTGCATGAGGGACAGAGAGTTGAGCTGGTGGAAGAACCAGCTCAACTGGCACATGCAAGTGCAGGGCAAGAGCAATAGGTGGTAAGTACTATAGAGAAGACAAGTATATTCAACCTAGTGTTTCCAGTTAGTGTGTGGTGTGTTGCTCATGCAAGCAATAAAATAAATACAACTGAGAGTAGGTGTAATAGACTATATTAAAAAAAAGTATAGATTAAACAAAAGTGTATTACTTGTCAACATTTAAGTATTAATTCAAGTAGTAGCCTATAGTATTATAAAAATAATTAACATTATTTTTATCATTAATTTATAATTGTCTATAGGTTGAGGATGGAACAAGGACTGAGGATGACAGCCACTCACACGGCAGCTCAAGCCTGAGGTATTTCCAACGCCCAAATTCCGACAATCACAGTCTCAATAGTTTTTTTTCCTATCGCCCTCAGACCAAAACAACATATTTGACAGGACAAAGACTGTTTAAACGCATGAACGGCACAGATAGAAAATGGCTCACATACTGTGAAGAGAACCACACATTGTATTGTGGAGTATGTTTAGCATTTGCCAAGCCATCTGAAAACAATCCCTTTGTAAGTGGCATGCAGGACTGGAACCATATCAGTCAGAGAGTAGAGGAACACGAAAGGACCATCATGCATAGAATGTGTGCGGAGGCCTACTTTTTGAGGGCATCCAAATCAGACATAGCCAGCCTACTACATGGATCACAAGTAGTGGCCCACAGAGATCAAGTGAAGAAGAAACGGCAGGTGTTGGAACATGTGGTAGATGTAGTAAAGTTCATAGGAAAGAGAGGACTTGGCTACAGAGGGAAGGAATATGAGGCAGCATACACTCTAGATCAGGGGTAGGCAAGTAAGTTTGGCCGTGGGCCAATTTTTTGCTGAGCCGCAAGATGGCGGGCCAGAACATAATCAAAGCCTAATTCAAGGAATTGATTTTGGTAAGAGGGCGCAGCGCCCCTGTTCAGAAAAAAACTCTGATATCGCTGATAAGCCTCCCCATCAACACTCTGATGCGCAGTCAGATCCACTGATTGGTTCACTGATGATATAGGCGCCCAATCCAGAGCCTCTGGCTAGACCCGCCCAAAGGGAGGCTCGTCCTCTCTAGCCCCATTTCCAGGCAAGGCAAGGCAAGTTTATTTATATAGCACTTTTCAACACAAGGCAATTCAAAGTGCTTTACAAAAAATGAGTCCCAAAGCCAGGGCTATTATCTGTATTTTAACAGACTTATCTTTTAAATTGAGGTATATTTATTGTTCTCTTCAAAGTTTATTTTTCTCTGAAATTGTAGGGAGGATGGTCCTCCCTTTCCTCAATGGACGAGCCTCCACTGAGTAAAGTAACTAGCAGTGTTATTTAACATACTTTTATTCTGATAAGTATTGTCAAGTTCTCTGGGTTTTTGGCATTTATTTGAGTGTTTGCCCACATTTGAGAGGCTTGAGGGACAACTGGAATCCTTTTTCCTTTTCTTTATTTCAACTTTTCAAGGACACATTAGGATTCTTTCAGGTTGAAAACCTTTAAAAAATACCAAAGGACAAAATAAATCAATTACAGCAGTTTTGCTTTGCAATTTAATATATTATAACCTAAATTAATCAGTAACCAAGTATTTTACTCAAACTCAATGTATTTAATAGTTAAATAAGTACTTTAATTGACCTGGTTCCCCCCCAACCACACATTTGCCATATGTGACCCGCTCTAGCGAAATCAGTCGAAATTCGCAACGGCTCATTTCAAAATAAACGTGGATTTGCGTAAAAAAATAGTTTTTCGGGGATCGGGTGTTTTGTTTGATTTTAAATAAACAAAGTCTTGGCTTTCAGAATATGACATTTTTATTTCCAAAATCACACGATAAATACATGTTTGAAGCTTGTAAAGGGAAGATGACAGCTCTCCCTCGCCACTCTGCTCTTCCACAGCGCCGCTTCCCCTCCCTCCGCTGACATTATGAATGTAAGCGGATATGTCGGGACATAATTTATTTTACCGGACAAATTTGAAACTTACCGGTCATGTTTATCCGGACTAGGACCGGATATGCTGATGTTTAAAACTCAGTTAATGGGGCTCATTTTTATATTGCTTCAGTTTATAATGGTTACAGATCAACAAATTGAGATTCATTTTTCAATAAATGATTCCACAAACAACAAACAACATAATTATTACATTCAAACAAACTACTTGTAGTAGATGAAGTACATTATTCAAAAGTTTACATTAACTTTGAATAATAACACGGGAGAAACGGATGCTCTCTTTTCCCCTCTCCCTCCCTCTCTCCTGACAGCCTGTCAGTTTCTCATGCAGCTCGCTAAACAGTGGGCGGGGCTTCAGGTGATTATGCAGAGCTGCGTGTCTCCATCAGACTCAGCAGCTGATCTGATCTCTCTCTCGGGTCCGGTTATATTCTATTAAGAGTGAATATCGGCCGATAATGACCGGCGGCCGATAATGACCGGCGGCCGATCGATCGGCGGCTAAAGGAAACCCTGATGTGTCGGTCCTATGTTGTAAAATAAAAAATAAAAATAATATTTCATTTTTGATTCTCAAAATTACGGGCCAAATATTATTGCTGGCGGGCCAACAATGGCCCGCGGGCCGCCTGTTGCCGACCCATGCTCTAGATCAGGGGTACTCAAATACAAATCTTAAAGGTCCAAAATAAATGTTTCAATAAGACAAAGGTCCGTTTATTACGGTCATTCAAACTTTTAAACAATTGCAACAAGATTCTTAACACGAGGTTGCAAAAACAAAAATAATCTGTATGTAGCAGTTTTCATTGTTATTGTGTCTGTGCTTGACCCCTCAGAGTCGCAGTGTAAGAGCTGCACAGTTATGAATAAAGGCAGCTGCACCCTCTTTCATTCAGCATTCCCATTATTGCTTTATAAATGTATTCCCCCTTGTGTGTCCACTGAGGTTCGTCAGGCCCAACACATCTTCAACAAACTCCCCCTTTGCCTCATCATAAAAACTCACAAACACCAGCAACTGAGCATTGTCAGTGGTGTCAGTGGACTCATCCACAGCTAAGGAAATGCACTGTGCATTTTTTATTCCATCACAAAGCTGATGAATCAAATCACCAGCCAGTATTTATGTTCTTCTGGTTGCTGTGGAATCTGAGAGGGGGATTTGCTTGATTTGACCTGTTATTTCCTCTTTTTGTTTGCCTTCAACATGGTCTCCATCACTTCAGTCATGCATTATTTTATACTGCAGTTATTATCCAGTGGAAAGCCCTTACCTACTGGCCTAGTTCAATCAAAGTGGTTACTTTTTTTTGGCTGGGCAGTGAAGTTTTACACACCGTCTTATTTGACTTTCTCAGGACTTAAAACTGTTTTTTGGGGGCAGACCCCCTCAAAGAAAACAATATATTTACACACGTAAGGTCATCATCTTAAAGGTGGGGTAGGTAAGTTTGAGAAACCGGCTCGAGATACACTTTTTGTTATATTCCATGGAATGCTCTTAACATCCCGATAGCAATGAATATCTGAAGTATTTGACAACAAATCCATAAAAAAATGTCATCTGTGGAAGCCGTAATACTGTAAAAAGTACAACCAATCGATTGGATTGCCGCCCTGTCTGTCAGCCTTCCATCTCGTGCACGCACAAATGTATCTCGTGCCCTCATTGGGCGTGCATTGCAGCAGTACTTCAATGACTCGCCAGGCGGCCACTTTCACCAGTCTGCAGACGTCATGTGCGCGTTCATGTGTGTTGGAGGAGGTGCTCTGTAAGGAAGTCTGAAGGAAGGGGCGGATTCTTTTCGGCTGTGTATTTTCAAATTTTAGTGCACTCGAGCCGGTTTCTGAAACTTACCTACCCCACCTTTAATAGTTGTGTATGCTCATCCGTGAGCAGAGCATCAAGTTGAAATGTCTATTACAGCTGAATGCGGCGATTACCATTTCACAAACGTATTAAGATCAACAGCTTTAGAGCGTTTTGATTCAATGCTGAGTACAGCCAAACTGACAGTCTCTTCTCTGTCATTGTAGACCGCAAATACCTCATTCCTTCAGTGCTTGGGTCCGAATGCTTCTCGTTTTGCGCCGTCCAGTTCAAAATGAAATCGCCGCCAATCGTATGTCCACACTCGCTTCAGGACCGGGGGACGTGCATGACGTGCATCTTGTGCTGCATTCACTTGCACTCGGACATTAGAGACTTTCTCTCATAAATGTCCGATGAGCCACAACTTTTCTTTCAAAACAAAGCTGCCAACTGGGGTGGCAGCTGGGGTGGCAAGGCCTATTTTTAGGGTGTCAGTTGCCACCCCGGTAGGTGAAACTAGGCTACTAGCTACAGTACAGATGGAACTAGATGAGCTGTTAACTCTCGCTCTGAATTTTGTTTTTTTTAATTCTCGCTCTGACTTAAACAGGTTGAAAGAGACACACACATTTTTCCCACCCGCATTCCGCGAAGACCCGCCCTACTGTGCCTCTGATTCGCAGATTGTTTGGGGGGGAAAAACGCTGACTGGATGCTGAATGTGATTGGACCAAAGCGTTGACACACACAGGTGGAACACAGTGGAACAGTCAGACATGCAGAGCGCTGTTTGCAGTGGACATAGCGGAGAATTTTGACTCGTTGCGAATGCGTTGTGGCGATGTCTCACATATAATACAGAGAGATAATACATATGAAAACTATAATTTGCTCAGAGTCCGGAGACAGTGGTGGTTCGGTCCGGATCCGGACCGGAGTCCGTAGTTTGAGGATGCCTGCTCTAGATGATGACAACATTGACCATGGGAATTGTCTAGAGCTCATCATTCTTCTTGGAAAATATGATGTGTGTCTGAAAGAACATATCACTGAGTGCACAGAAAAAAGTAAGAAGATGCACCAGTCACACTCACAGGCTAAAGGTCGGGGTTCTGCTGTAACATTCCTATCCAAAACAACTGTAAACAACGTCATTTCCACAGTGCAGAGGCTGATTCAGGAGACCATTGCAAAAGAGGTTGCTGAAAGCGGTATGTTTTCTGTACAAATAGATACAACCCAGGACATTACGTCCCATGAGCAGTGTTCTGTGATTCTGAGATACGTCACAGACACTGTCCAGGAAAGGCTTCTTGCAGTGGTCAAATGTGAAGCATCCACTGGCCAATATTTTGTCCAGATGCTGACAGATGTAATGGATCGTTTTGATTTGGATATCAGCAACTGCATCAGTAATGCTACAGATGGTGCATCCAACATGCAGGGTCAATATCGAGGCTTCTCCGCACTCCTGTCATCCAAAGTCCCAAACCATGTACATGTTTGGTGCTATGCACATGTGCTAAACCTCGTTCTGTCTGATACAACTGAAGTGTCCATAGCTAGTGGGTCCCTTTTCTCCCTCATGAATGACATTGCTGTGTTCATTCGCGAGTCATACAAAATAATGAATGTGTGGGAGCATAAAAGCCAGGACACTCGACACAGACGCCTCTCCCCAATTGGAGAGACACGGTGGTGGGCTAAAGATGTAGCCTTGAAGAAGATCTTTGGCTCATTTGGAAAGCCAGACCAGTCTCTGTACATTGATGTCTTCATGACACTAAGTGAATTTCAAAGTCAGGCCAATTTGAAAACTGCAGTGCGTGTCAGAGCAAGAGGATTCCTAGAGGCGCTCCTGAGGTACGAGACAGTGTTGACTGCCCAGCTTTTCCTTCGGATTTTTGAAGTGACAACACCTCTTTCAAAATACTTGCAGACATGTGGACTAGATATCCTCTCTGCTCACAGGATGGTTCAGGACACTCAACATGCACTGATGAACATGACAAGAGATTTCATGACAGTGAAGACAGCTGCTGATACTTTTGTTGAGTGGGCAAATGCAAAACTGGAGGCAGAAGAGGACTGTGAGCTTGAGTTGGAAACAACACTTCCACTGAAGAGGAACAGGAAAAGGAAGATGATGGCTGGCGAAATGGCAAGTGATGAGAGATTGACAGATGCAAACAGGGCTTATGAAGTAGAGGTCCATAACCAGGTCCTGGATACTGTCACAGACAGTATCAAACGACGCTTCATGACCCACGGCACTCTGTATGGTGACTTGGCTGTCCTTGATCCAAGAAACTTTCCCCAAGTGTGTTCAGCAGAAGCTCTGCCTGACTCTACATTTCAAGATCTAAGCAAATGCTTGCTTAGGTTTGACAGCAGGGCAACTGCTGCAAATTTGCAGTCTGAGTTGAAGTGTCTGGCAGCCCAGTGGCCACGGCTTAAAATGTCTGCACTTGAAGAGTACAGAGTACGAATTTGCTCTGGTTGTGAGGAAGAAGAGACAGAGGTTTTAAACAAACAGTGCAACTCTTGTAAAGAATGCTCAATATGTTGCTACCAACTTCTGAAACGCTACAACCTCTTCACAGATGCCTATCAGCTCCTTGGTTTAGGATACAAGTTTCTTCTCACTCTGCCTGTGACACAGGTAGATTGTGAGAGAAGTTTCTCTGTACTCAAACACATCAAAAGCCGAATAAGGAGCACACAGTCACAAGAACACCTGGAAGCATTCATGCTTATGTCAACAGAAAAATACATCCTCATGTCCCTCGACAATGACTTGGTCATCGACAGAGTTGCAGAAAAAAGCAACTTTCTAAAGAAACTGCTGATTCCCCAACATTAGGTTTACAAACCGCCTCAGACAATCTTGTTTATTTCTTTTAGGTGAGAATTATCCCTTAAACTGCAGCCTAATAAACAGCTGATTTGTGTGTGTGTACTGTTATATGATGTCCCATGTGTTAAGACATCTGAGGAGTGTCCTCCCTATTCTCTTTAGGGGAGAATTATCCGTTGAACCGCATAATAAACAGCTGATTTATAATAACTAATAGTACTGTATTATTTTATCTGATCTCTGATCTCCACCACCACCCCCCCCGTTGACATGACATGTGGCCGGACTGGGTCATATTCCAGGGCTGAATTTGAGTCCCAGTCCGCCCCTGCAACAGGGTGCGGTAAACGGTAACTTTAGCAACACACAGCAACAGACCAGATCTTCTACACAGACACAGAGTTGGGAGTAGGAGAAGTCGATGAGAGAGAGAGGGAGAGGAACTGCATGGCTGCAGCTTAAATGCTCCTGTTTCCTCAGGCGGACCAATCAGCCTGTCGAAGGCAGCCAATCAGCAAACGGGCACCACCTGCTCACTCACACACACACACACAGCCACACACTCTCACAGGAGGAGGGAAACAATTACACATGACATAACGACCCAGAGTCGTAACAGTTATGTACTGTGACAAACTGTATGCATGTTTATTTAAATGTTTCATAATAATTATGTATTATAAAGTAAGGATTTACTTCCCGTCCACGTAGTCAGGGTTTCGTTTACATGGGTATTTCCTTTTTGCTGCTGAATAGGAGAACCCTTTATTGAAATATAAATATCTACAGACCTTTACTATCAATGAAAAGGAGCGTAAAAAAGCTAGCCGTCGTTAATCTCCTACACTGATTGCCTGGGCTCATCACAGCACTGTGAAGAAGAATGTTTGAATTCATCCCAGATATCAGAGTGTACATCTGGACCGGGTGACGACATTACCTATTGACGCAGCAACCACTGTAAGTTATATTCTTGTTTAATTAGACTTCTCTGTTTCATTTATTCGACTCTGTATAATTGTTCTGTAGTTATTGTAGCTAAAACGGCTAAATCGCTTTTGAGAGATTTTAAATCTCAGATCTGCTCAGGCGAAACCTGCTTCAAAGGTCTCAGCTCTCAATCCTGCATTATAATATAGGCAGGGCCAGTCTATTGATTGCGTGAAGTACAACAGCGTGACTCATCTTTCACCTAAAAAAGCATTTAAATACCGCATTAAACAAAGATAAAACTGAGGTAATGGTTTTTGGAGCCAAGTCAGAACGTATAAAAGTTAGCGCTGAGCTTCAGTC
This sequence comes from Gymnodraco acuticeps, assembly GCF_902827175.1. Lineage (NCBI taxonomy): Eukaryota > Metazoa > Chordata > Actinopteri > Perciformes > Bathydraconidae > Gymnodraco > Gymnodraco acuticeps. Next base: position 116,023 of record NW_022990379.1, read on the forward strand.
TGCAATGTTCAAAACAACAGATAAAGCCAGAAATCTAGGTGTAGTCATGGACTCTGACCTGAGTTTCAACAGTCACATTAAAACAGTTACTAAATCAGCCTACTATCACCTAAAGAATATATCTAGGATTAAAAGACTAATGTCACAGCAGGATTTGGAAAAAATTGTCCATGCCTTTATCTTCAGTAGACTGGACTACTGCAATGGTGTCTTCACAGGTCTCACTAAAAAATATATTAGAAAGCTGCAGCTGATTCAGAACGCCGCTGCTCGAGTCCTCACTAACACTAAGAAAGTGGATCACATCACTCCTGTTCTGAAGTCTTTACACTGGCTTCCTGTGTGTCAAAGAATAGATTTCAAAATACTGCTGCTGGTTTATAAAGCACTGAATGGTTTAGGCCCAAAATACATTTCTGACCTCCTGCTAAATTATGAACCATCCAGATCTCTCAGGTCTTCAGGGACTGGTCAGCTTTCTGTCCCCAGAGTCAGAACTAAACATGGTAAAGCAGCGTTCAGTTATTATGCTCCAAATATCTGGAACAAACTCCCAGAAACCTGCAGGTCCGCTGCAACTCTGACTACTTTTAAATCCAGGCTGAAGACTTTTCTTTTTGTCGCTGCTTTTAATTGAACTATTCATATCTTAGACTGCACTGTAACTTTTATCCATGTACTTTTTCTTTTAATGTTTCTTTTATTAGCTTTTCTTTTTAATGACTGATTTTAAATGCCATTTTCTTAATCTCTTTCATTTTTTGTAAAGCACTTTGAATTGCCTTGTGTTGAAAGGTGCTATATAAACAAACTTGCCTTGCCTTTTATTTAAAATCTGATGAACTCTGTGTACATCTGACCGGGTTACGACATTACCTATTGACGCAGCAACCACTGTAAGTTATATTCTTGTTTAATTAGACTTCTCTGTTTCATTTATTCTACTCTGTATAATTGTTCTAGTTATTGTAGCTAAAACGGCTAAATCGCTTTTGAGAGATTTTAAATCTCAGATCTGCTCAGGCGAAACCTGCTTCAAAGGTCTCAGCTCTTAATCCTGCATTATAATATAGGCAGGGCCAGTCTATTGATTGCGTGAAGTACAACCGTGTGACTCATCTTTCACCTAAAAAAGCATTTAAATACCGCATTAAACAAAGATAAAACTGAGGTAATGGTTTTTGGAGCCAAGTCAGAACTTTATAAAAGTTAGCGCTGAGCTTCAGTCTGCAATGTTCAAAACAACAGATAAAGCCAGAAATCTAGGTGTAGTCATGGACTCTGACCTGAGTTTCAACAGTCACATTAAAACAGTTACTAAATCAGCCTACTATCACCTAAAGAATATATCTAGGATTAAAAGACTAATGTCACAGCAGGATTTGGAAAAACTTGTCCATGCCTTTATCTTCAGTAGACTGGACTACTGCAATGGTGTCTTCACAGGTCTCACTAAAAAATATATTAGAAAGCTGCAGCTGATTCAGAACGCCGCTGCTCGAGTCCTCACTAACACTAAGAAAGTGGATCACATCACTCCTGTTCTGAAGTCTTTACACTGGCTTCCTGTGTGTCAAAGAATAGATTTCAAAATACTGCTGCTGGTTTATAAAGCACTGAATGGTTTAGGCCCAAAATACATTTCTGACCTCCTGCTAAATTATGAACCATCCAGATCTCTCAGGTCTTCAGGGACTGGTCAGCTTTCTGTCCCCAGAGTCAGAACTAAACATGGAGAAGCAGCGTTCAGTTATTATGCTCCAAATATCTGGAACAAACTCCCAGAAACCTGCAGGTCCGCTGCAACTCTGACTACTTTTAAATCCAGGCTGAAGACTTTTCTTTTTGTCGCTGCTTTTAATTGAACTATTCATATCTTAGACTGCACTGTAACTTTTATCCATGTACTTTTTCTTTTAATGTTTATTTATTAGCTTTTCTTTTTAATGACTGATTTTAAATGCCATTTTCTTAATCTCTTTCATTTTTTGTAAAGCACTTTGAATTGCCTTGTGTTGAAAGGTGCTATATAAACAAACTTGCCTTGCCTTGCCTTGCCTTGCATTTAAAATCTGATGAACTCTGTGTACATCTGACCGGGTTACGACATTACCTATTGACGCAGCAACCACTGTAAGTTATATTCTTGTTTAATTAGACTTCTCTGTTTCATTTATTCTACTCTGTATAATTGTTCTGTAGTTATTGTAGCTAAAACGGCTAAATCGCTTTTTGAGAGATTTTTAAATCTCAGATCTGCTCAGGCGAAACCTGCTTCACAGCTCTCAACTCTTAATCCTGCATGACAATATAGGCAGGGCCAGTCTATTGATTGCGTGAAGTACAACCGTGTGACTCATCTTTCACCTAAAAAAGCATTTAAATACCGCATTAAACAAAGATAAAACTGAGGTAATGGTTTTTGGAGCCAAGTCAGAACGTATAAAAGTTAGCGCTGAGCTTCAGTCTGCAATGTTCAAAACAACAGATAAAGCCAGAAATCTAGGTGTAGTCATGGACTCTGACCTGAGTTTCAACAGTCACATTAAAACAGTTACTAAATCAGCCTACTATCACCTAAAGAATATATCTAGGATTAAAAGACTAATGTCACAGCAGGATTTGGAAAAAATTGTCCATGCCTTTATCTTCAGTAGACTGGACTACTGCAATGGTGTCTTCACAGGTCTCACTAAAAAATATATTAGAAAGCTGCAGCTGATTCAGAACGCCGCTGCTCGAGTCCTCACTAACACTAAGAAAGTGGATCACATCACTCCTGTTCTGAAGTCTTTACACTGGCTTCCTGTGTGTCAAAGAATAGATTTCAAAATACTGCTGCTGGTTTATAAAGCACTGAATGGTTTAGGCCCAAAATACATTTCTGACCTCCTGCTAAATTATGAACCATCCAGATCTCTCAGGTCTTCAGGGACTGGTCAGCTTTCTGTCCCCAGAGTCAGAACTAAACATGGAGAAGCAGCGTTCAGTTATTATGCTCCAAATATCTGGAACAAACTCCCAGAAACCTGCAGGTCCGCTGCAACTCTGACTACTTTTAAATCCAGGCTGAAGACTTTTCTTTTTGTCGCTGCTTTTAATTGAACTATTCATATCTTAGAATGCACTGTAACTTTTATCCATGTACTTTTTCTTTTAATGTTTATTTTATTAGCTTTTCTTTTTAATGACTGATTTTAAATGCCATTTTCTTAATCTCTTTCATTTTTTGTAAAGCACGTTGAATTGCCTTGTGTTGAAAGGTGCTATATAAACAAACTTGCCTTGCCTTGCCTTGCATTTAAAATCTGATGAACTCTGTGTACATCTGACCGGGTTACGACATTACCTATTGACGCAGCAACCACTGTAAGTTATATTCTTGTTTAATTAGACTTCTCTGTTTCATTTATTCGACTCTGTATAATTGTTCTGTAGTTATTGTAGCTAAAACGGCTAAATCACTTTTGAGAGATTTTAAATCTCAGATCTGCTCAGGCGAAACCTGCTTCAAAGGTCTCAGCTCTTAATCCTGCATGACAATATAGGCAGGGCCAGTCTATTGATTGCGTGAAGTACAACCGTGTGACTCATCTTTCACCTAAAAAAGCATTTAAATACCGCATTTACAATCTGATGAACTCAGTGTACATCTGGACCGGGTGACGACATTACCTATTGACGCAGCAACCACTGTAAGTTATATTCTTGTTTAATTAGACTTCTCTGTTTCATTTATTCGACTCTGTATAATTGTTCTGTAGTTATTGTAGCTAAAACGGCTAAATCGCTTTTGAGAGATTTTAAATCTCAGATCTGCTCAGGCGAAACCTGCTTCAAAGGTCTCAGCTCTCAATCCTGCATTATAATATAGGCAGGGCCAGTCTATTGATTGCGTGAAGTACAACAGCGTGACTCATCTTTCACCTAAAAAAGCATTTAAATACCGCATTAAACAAAGATAAAACTGAGGTAATGGTTTTTGGAGCCAAGTCAGAACGTATAAAAGTTAGCGCTGAGCTTCAGTCTGCAATGTTCAAAACAACAGATAAAGCCAGAAATCTAGGTGTAGTCATGGACTCTGACCTGAGTTTCAACAGTCACATTAAAACAGTTACTAAATCAGCCTACTATCACCTAAAGAATATATCTAGGATTAAAAGACTAATGTCACAGCAGGATTTGGAAAAAATTGTCCATGCCTTTATCTTCAGTAGACTGGACTACTGCAATGGTGTCTTCACAGGTCTCACTAAAAAATATATTAGAAAGCTGCAGCTGATTCAGAACGCCGCTGCTCGAGTCCTCACTAACACTAAGAAAGTGGATCACATCACTCCTGTTCTGAAGTCTTTACACTGGCTTCCTGTGTGTCAAAGAATAGATTTCAAAATACTGCTGCTGGTTTATAAAGCACTGAATGGTTTAGGCCCAAAATACATTTCTGACCTCCTGCTAAATTATGAACCATCCAGATCTCTCAGGTCTTCAGGGACTGGTCAGCTTTCTGTCCCCAGAGTCAGAACTAAACATGGAGAAGCAGCGTTCAGTTATTATTAGGGATGGGTATCGTTTGAAATTTATCGATTCCGATTTCGATTCCGGTTCTGCTTATCGATTCCGGTTCTTATCGATTCCCCGTTTCGATTCCAAAATTGTAAAATAAAGAGGTCAAACGTTTAGATAACAACAATATATTTATTCTTAAAAGCTTTAACTGAAATTGTTACTAAAAAATATACATGCAATACAAATGTATTGCACAATAGCTGTGCTTTATTTTAACTGAGCTATGCCTGTGGCAAGCTATTAACAGGCATTACACTTTGCCTTTTCTTTTTCTTTTTTAGTGTAGTGGAGCCTCACTTCAGAGTGTTTACCGCGACCTATCTTTGGTGTTATGAAGTGACTGAGCTCGTGAAATGTCTACGGGAGGGCGGGGGGAGCATCGCTGCGGGGCAACTGTGGACCTCTGTCGCCTGTCAGCGCAATTTATATGATGCCGTTTGAAAAAATGAAGGGCGGTGCCGGCCGTCAGCGTACCGAGCCGGCCGTCAACGGCCCGCTGACGACCGGCCGTTCTGTGATTCTCCAGGTCCGCCCTGTATTCCACCGGGTCACCGCAGCACCGCGGTGCAGACGGACCCGCTGGAATACAGGGTCTACCGCGTTTAGGAACCGTTAAGCAGAACCGAAATTGTGTATTTTGTATGGGTACCCGGTACCCGGCATTTTCTTATCGGTTCTCATCTGGAACCGAGTTTCGGTTCCCAACCCTAGTTATTATGCTCCAAATATCTGGAACAAACTCCCAGAAACCTGCAGGTCCGCTGCAACTCTGACTACTTTTAAATCCAGGCTGAAGACTTTTCTTTTTGTCGCTGCTTTTAATTGAACTATTCATATCTTAGACTGCACTGTAACTTTTATCCATGTACTTTTTCTTTTAATGTTTATTTTATTAGCTTTTCTTTTTAATGACTGATTTTAAATGCCATTTTCTTAATCTCTTTCATTTTTTGTAAAGCACTTTGAATTGCCTTGTGTTGAAAGGTGCTATATAAACAAACTTGCCTTGCCTTGCCTTGCCTTGCATTTAAAATCTGATGAACTCTGTGTACATCTGACCGGGTTACGACATTACCTATTGACGCAGCAACCACTGTAAGTTATATTCTTGTTTAATTAGACTTCTCTGTTTCATTTATTCTACTCTGTATAATTGTTCTGTAGTTATTGTAGCTAAAACGGCTAAATCGCTTTTGAGAGATTTTTAATCTCAGATCTGCTCAGGCGAAACCTGCTTCACAGCTCTCAACTCTTAATCCTGCATGACAATATAGGCAGGGCCAGTCTATTGTTTGCGTGAAGTACAACCGTGTGACTCATCTTTCACCTAAAAAAGCATTTAAATACCGCATTTACAATCTGATGAACTCAGTGTACATCTGGACCGGGTGACGACATTACCTATTGACGCAGCAACCACTGTAAGTTATATTCTTGTTTAATTAGACTTCTCTGTTTCATTTATTCGACTCTGTATAATTGTTCTGTAGTTATTGTAGCTAAAACGGCTAAATCGCTTTTGAGAGATTTTAAATCTCAGATCTGCTCAGGCGAAACCTGCTTCAAAGGTCTCAGCTCTCAATCCTGCATTATAATATAGGCAGGGCCAGTCTATTGATTGCGTGAAGTACAACAGCGTGACTCATCTTTCACCTAAAAAAGCATTTAAATACCGCATTAAACAAAGATAAAACTGAGGTAATGGTTTTTGGAGCCAAGTCAGAACGTATAAAAGTTAGCGCTGAGCTTCAGTCTGCAATGTTCAAAACAACAGATAAAGCCAGAAATCTAGGTGTAGTCATGGACTCTGACCTGAGTTTCAACAGTCACATTAAAACTGTTACTAAATCAGCCTACTATCACCTAAAGAATATATCTAGGATTAAAAGACTAATGTCACAGCAGGATTTGGAAAAACTTGTCCGTGCTTTTATCTTCAGTAGACTCGACTACTGTAATGGTGTCTTCACAGGTCTCACTAAAAAATATATTAGAAAGCTGCAGCTGATTCAGAACGCCGCTGCTCGAGTCCTCACTAACACTAAGAAAGTGGATCACATCACTCCTGTTCTGAAGTCTTTACACTGGCTTCCTGTGTGTCAAAGAATAGATTTCAAAATACTGCTGCTGGTTTATAAAGCACTGAATGGTTTAGGCCCAAAATACATTACTGACCTCCTGCTAAATTATGAACCATCCAGATCTCTCAGGTCTTCAGGGACTGGTCAGCTTTCTGTCCCCAGAGTCAGAACTAAACATGGTAAAGCAGCGTTCAGTTATTATGCTCCAAATATCTGGAACAAACTCCCAGAAACCTGCAGGTCCGCTGCAACTCTGACTACTTTTAAATCCAGGCTGAAGACTTTTCTTTTTGTCGCTGCTTTTAATTGAACTATTCATATCTTAGAATGCACTGTAACTTTTATCCATGTACTTTTTCTTTTAATGTTTATTTTATTAGCTTTTCTTTTTAATGACTGATTTTAAATGCCATTTTCTTAATCTCTTTCATTTTTTGTAAAGCACTTTGAATTGCCTTGTGTTGAAAGGTGCTATATAAACAAACTTGCCTTGCCTTGCCTTGCATTTAAAATCTGATGAACTCTGTGTACATCTGACCGGGTTACGACATTACCTATTGACGCAGCAACCACTGTAAGTTATATTCTTGTTTAATTAGACTTCTCTGTTTCATTTATTCTACTCTGTATAATTGTTCTGTAGTTATTGTAGCTAAAACGGCTAAATCGCTTTTGAGAGATTTTAAATCTCAGATCTGCTCAGGCGAAACCTGCTTCAAAGGTCTCAGCTCTTAATCCTGCATGACAATATAGGCAGGGCCAGTCTATTGATTGCGTGAAGTACAACAGCGTGACTCATCTTTCACCTAAAAAAGCATTTAAATACCGCATTTACAATCTGATGAACTCAGTGTACATCTGGACCAGGTGACGACATTACCTATTGACGCAGCAACCACTGTAAGTTATATTCTTGTTTAATTAGACTTCTCTGTTTCATTTATTCGACTCTGTATAATTGTTCTGTAGTTATTGTAGCTAAAACGGCTAAATCGCTTTTGAGAGATTTTAAATCTCAGATCTGCTCAGGCGAAACCTGCTTCAAAGGTCTCAGCTCTCAATCCTGCATTATAATATAGACAGGGCCAGTCTATTGATTGCGTGAAGTACAACAGCGTGACTCATCTTTCACCTAAAAAAGCATTTAAATACCGCATTAAACAAAGATAAAACTGAGGTAATGGTTTTTGGAGCCAAGTCAGAACGTATAAAAGTTAGCGCTGAGCTTCAGTCTGCAATGTTCAAAACAACAGATAAAGCCAGAGATCTAGGTGTAGTCATGGACTCTGACCTGAGTTTCAACAGTCACATTAAAACAGTTACTAAATCAGCCTACTATCACCTAAAGAATATATCTAGGATTAAAAGACTAATGTCACAGCAGGATTTGGAAAAACTTGTCCATGCTTTTATCTTCAGTAGACTGGACTACTGCAATGGTGTCTTCACAGGTCTCACTAAAAAATCTATTAGGAAGCTTCAGCTGATTCAGAACGCTGCTGCTCGAGTCCTCACTGACACTAAGAAAGTGGATCACATCACTCCAGTTCTGAAGTCTTTACACTGGCTTCCTGTGTGTCAAAGAATAGATTTCAAAATACTGCTGCTGGTTTATAAAGCACTGAATGGTTTAGGCCCAAAATACATTTCTGACCTCCTGCTAAATTATGAACCATCCAGATCTCTCAGGTCTTCAGGGACTGGTCAGCTTTCTGTCCCCAGAGTCAGAACTAAACATGGTAAAGCAGCGTTCAGTTATTATGCTCCAAATATCTGGAACAAACTCCCAGAAACCTGCAGGTCTGCTGCAACTCTGACTACTTTTAAATCCAGGCTGAAGACTTTTCTTTTTGTCGCTGCTTTTAATTGAACTATTCATATCTTAAACTGCACTGTAACTTTTATCCATGTACTTTTTCTTTTAATGTTTATTTTATTAGCTTTTCTTTTTAATGACTGATTTTAAATGCCATTTTCTTAATCTCTTTCATTTTTTGTAAAGCACTTTGAATTGCCTTGTGTTGAAAGGTGCTATATAAATAAACTTGCCTTGCCTTGCCTTGCCTTGCATTTAAAATCTGATGAACTCAGTGTACATCTGACCGGGTGACGACATTACCTATTGACGCAGCAACCACTGTAAGTTATATTCTTGTTTAATTAGACTTCTCTGTTTAATTTATTCTACTCTGTATAATTGTTCTGTAGTTATTGTAGCTAAAACGGCTAAATCGCTTTTGAGAGATTTTAAATCTCAGATCTGCTCAGGCGAAACCTGCTTCAAAGGTCTCAGCTCTTAATCCTGCATTATAATATAGGCAGGGCCAGTCTATTGATTGCTTGAAGTACAACCGCGTGACTCATCTTTCACCTAAAAAAAGCATTTAACCCTCCGGTATCATTCGATTGGACTACGCAAATTAGTTATTCGAGACAAAAATGTCCACTGCAAAATGCTTTGATAAAAACATTATATTAAAAGGTTTGTTTTTTTTACAACCTTTTTGGGTTCAATCTTTAAAGCAACTTCCGCCCTAATAGAAAATACCAAAAATGTAATCATTTTCAGGATTTTAACCCTTTCAATACCATTTTGAATACATGAAACCGCTGTTTTTTTTCACGATGAAAACAGAGAAAATGTGTTATTTTCCAAAAAATACATATCTGGGGACTGGCTCTTTTTTTTTTATAACAGTCTTGGATATGTCAAAGATTAGCAACAAAATTGAATTTTTTGCATTATTAGTTTTTGCACAAAATCAGATTGAACAAATTAGTCATTTGGGAAAAACATTTCCACTTCCAAAAACTGCTTAACAGATTAATATTTTTAAAAACTTTTTGGGGTTAAATCTTTCAATCAACTTCAGTCCTGATCAAAAATACCAAATGTTAAATTATGTTCAGGATTTTAACCCTTGAACTGCCAGTTTGAAAACATGAATTTGCATTTTCTATGAAAAACATGCACAAAAAGGCAGTTCTTTTCCATATAATGAATGTTGGGGGTTTCTTTGCCTGTTGTATATATGGGGCCCTGACAGCCATTGGAATACATGTATGCAACTAATATGATGTAGGTGTGTTGGTATGGATGTGGAAGAGCGGTATCAGCTGAGGTGTGTGTGTGTGTGTGTGTGTGTGTGTGTGTGTGTGTGTGTGTGTGTGTGTGTGTGTGTGTGTGTGTGTGTGTGTGTGTGTGTGTGTGTGTGTGTGTGTGTGTGTGTGTGTGTGTGTGTGTGTGTGTGGTGTGTGTGTGTGTGTGTGTGTGTGTGTGTGTGTGTGTGTGTGTGTGTGTGTGTGGTGTGTGTGTTGTGTGTGTGGTGTGTGTGTGTGTGTGTGTGTGTGTGTGTGTGTGTGTGTGTGTGTGTGTGTGTGTGTGTGTGTGTGTGTGTGGTTTACAGCAAGTCGCAGTTTTTGCCTCATATCTTTCTTTCTCTCTCTCTTTTTCTCTCACTCCCTCATTCCCAAACTCATACACACTTACATATTAAACCTCCTTATACCTTGTATGTGTGTGAGTGATTGTGTGTGAGAATGAGACAGGAGTGTGCTCTCATGGCGTTTTGTTTTTCATTTGTGCTGTTTCATGTGTCTTTGAGGTAAACAGATGTATGATCTTGACCCAGCTTGACCTCGATGTTTTGAATTGTTTGAACCTTCAAAGTCCTTTGATAATGTCTCTTTAGCAAGCAGACATACACAGCCATACATATACTCCTTGAAGTAAATAAAAACACCTGGCTGCAAAGCCAAAGCTTCAAATATGTGTAGTTTGGCTGGCTGGTCATTTCATTCCTGTGATACGCAACAAGCAGTAAGATGAAGAGGAGCTTCTCTGTGGGACAAGAGGTCTCTTCAGCTGCAGGACTCATCCTCTGAAACAGAAACACCCTGAGAAGGAGAATCTGGTGTGGATCTGAACTGTGCTTGAAAGGAGTCAGCACAAAGATAAAACACTTTTTTGCCAAATAGTTTGCCAAACAGTTCATTTATCAGATGGGGGCAGAGAAGAAGGAACAATTCTGCCCCGAATCCCACGTTGATACAGAGGAATCGATGAGGTCCTTTGCTGAGGAGGTTGAGGAGCTGCTGAGGACCTGCTGAGGAACAACAAGATGGTGATGAGGTTGAGATGTATGAAGGACTACAAAACCTTTTGGATGAAAAAAGCCTGATGTTCACTAAAGTGCTTAGTGATCTCCTCCTCAATCACACCACAAAGGGGATGATAGCACCAGAGATTGCCACAGGAGTAACAAGAATATTCGTTGCGCCGCCACGTGAAGCCATGCTTAGAGAAATGATCAGATGCTTGTGGTGGAGTCTGATCGTTCTTCGTCTGACCCTTCCCCTGAAAGTGGAGAGGACACAGAGGATCCCATCTCGTAGCTGCGCTACATTCCTCTGCACTATCCTATCCAATGTTTGCTCAAACATCTGTGGCATCAACATCCCTCCAGTTTGCCACCGAAGGTCCCCCATGCAGGTGTGTCATGTCGACAATATTGCTGATGATCTCAGGGGTAAAGAATAAATTAGGGGTGCACCGAATGGGAAATTCTTGGCCGAAACCGATACCGAAAATAGGAAACAGTTGGCCGAAAACCGAATGCCGAAAGGCCGAAAATGATTAATAGAAATATATATATATAATGTATACATTTTTTACCAATGTTGTTCAGCTACCTGATTATGGAAATAGACATGATTATGGCAAAACTTAACTTAAATAATAATCACTATTATGGGTCCATAAAACATTTATTCAGCACTTTTGAATGCATACAGTACATTTATATATGTCATGTATTATTGCTAAAAAACATTATATCGCAGTCTTAGTGTCGCCAACTCGTTTCTAATATGCAAAGACAACAAATGCGTCTATGATGTATTTTCGATCAGACGAGATCTCTCTCCCCCCGTCTGTGTGCGAGGGGGCGGGGCAGTTTACACACACGCAGCTGCTACATGCAGCGGAGCACACTGCGGAGATGGCGGAGAGAACGCGCTCCGAGGTGTGGTTAAACTTTACCTGTCTCGATGTGGAGAATACTTGTTACCATAAGTGCAATAAGAGTTTAGCATGTAAGCACGAGCAATTTGTCTAAACATTTAGCAAAAGTGCACCGCATGCAGACGGAGGAATGCACCGGGTTCGACCGTCTTTCTAGCAGCTCTGTAGCCCCATCCACGAGTAACGTTTCCACGTCAGGTGTTATGTATGCTAGCCAGGGGCGGCGCCAGGGGGGAGCTAGGGGGTGCTGAAGCACCCCCCAGGATTGCCAAAGCACCCCCTAAGCACCCCCAAGAAATGTTTTTTTTTTTTTTTTCGAAAATTATTATTATTATTTTTATTAAATTAAATCGGAAAAATTATTGATTACATCAATGCAAATGTGAAACAAACATGTTTGACCAAAAACATAAAGCCAACACAGGTGATATGATTAGGCCAATGGCCAGCACCCATTCGATTTTTGACCTACCCATAGGCTAAATTACTTTGTGACACATGAGTGACTTCCTGTTAGCTGGAGCCCCACATTATTTGCTAACAGCAAAGTGACAAATGGATCGTTTTTTAGTCCTTAAACGTCCACATGTGGACACTCAATCAAAACCACCTGAAAGCGAGAGGGATTCTGCACATAATAGGCCTCGTGAGTACAAGTAGCTTACTTCTGGGTCTCTGTGTTTCATTCAAGCTCTGCTCTGTGTGTGTGTGGCACGAGCCATTTTGTGTGCGTGCGCAAGCGAGCGAGAGAGAGAGAGCTCGCGCACCGGTGGGTATCTACCGGAGATCGTTGTGGTTAGCATCTGGTGCTAGCTAGCCAAGCTAACGGATATAAGGAGCTTTTTCAACAACAAGGTGGAGGGAGAACTATCTCCTGTCAGACGAAGAGTCTCAGATAACCTCAGCTCAGGTGAAGTAAAGGACTCTCAGTGTTTAGATAGTTAACTTTAGTCTAGTTATCTCAGTGGGTCTCAAACGGTTTGTTTTAAAAGGGGAGTGATTTTTAAAATATCTATAAAGAAATAGAAAATCTGTTTACAGTTCTGTTTCATATGTATGTTGAGAGATACAGTATATCCATAGATCTCTTCATTTTGCTCTCAAAGTGCACCAGATTGATGCTTTTAACTTCAATATTTAAAAAAAAATCTCCCAGGACCCCACTAGAGAAGGTGAGGACCCTCCTGGAGGAGGTGAGGTCCACACACCACTTGTAAAAATAGCACTTTACTCCTGCTTACACCTATATGCCGTGAGCTGATTACCGAGCCTTCATTGTAACAGTCGCGGGTATACTGTGTGCGCGTGTGGGGAGTGTTGCAGTAGAAAATTCAACTGTAGCGCTGGTGCATTAATGGGAAACCCTTAATGTTTGAGCACCCTCTATGAAACGTCAAGCTACCCCACAGCACCCCCTAGAGAAAATCTCTGGCGCCGCCACTGATGCTAGCAGCAACACACGGAGTTAACTACATTATACAAACATGGGTTAATGATTAGAGGAAACTGAGTTATTTAGTTGGTTAAAATTTCAGCTATTCTGTTTACAGTCTGTCATCAGATTATTTAATACGATTTGTTAAAGGCTCAGGGCAATCTCGATGACAAAGGTCAATGTTCCCCCCCCCCCCCTGTGAGCCAGCCGCGAGCATGGTCGCCGCGTCTTTATTACGTCATCACAACAACACGTTAGGTTACCGACGTAAACCTGTTCTGACATTCGGTGATATTTTTTCGGTGCTAAAACCCTTTCGGCCGAAAGGGCCTTTTTAACCATTTTCGGCCGATAATTTTCGGTGGCCGAATATTCGGTGCATCCCTAGAATAAATCAAAGAAGGATTCCACGTCATGAATTCTTATTTATGCCACTCGTAATGGCATAACACGTGGGCCCTGAAACCAAACCTCTGGCAGCAGGAATATAGCGTGGCGTTTCCTCGTGAGAGGGAAACCAGATTTGAAAATGTTTTGATGTCCACCCACTGCCATGACGGACACGATCCTCCGGATAGGATAGTGCAGAGGAATGTAGCACAGCTACATTCCTCTGCACTATCCTATCCAATGTTTGCTCAAACATCTGTGGCATCAGCATCCCTCCAGTTTGCCACCGAACGTCCCCCATGCAGGTGTGTCATGTCGACAATACTGCTGATGATCTCAGGGGTAAAGAATAAATCAAAGAAGGATTCCACGTCATGAATTCTTATTTATGCCACTCGTAATGGCATAACGTGTGGGCCCTGAAACCAAACCTCTGGCAGCAGGAATGTAGCGCGGGCGTTTCCTCGTGAGAGGGAAACCAGATTTGAAAATGTTTTGATGTCCACCCACTGCCATGACGGACACAATCCTCCGGATAGGATAGTGCAGAGGAATGTAGCGCAGCTACGAGATGGGATCCTCTGTGTCCTCTCCACTTTCAGGGGAAGGGTCGGACGAAGAAGGATCAGACTCCACTACAAACTCCACATCAGATTCTCATGTTTGGCAAAAAAGTGTTTTATCTTTGTGCTGACTCCTTTCAAGCACAGTTCAGATCCACACCAGATTCTCCTTCTCAGGGTGTTTCTGTTACAGAGGATGAGTCCTGCAGCTGAAGAGACCTCTTGTCCCACAGAGAAGCTCCTCTTCATCTTACTGCTTGTTGCGTATCACAGGAATGAAATGACCATCCAGCCAAACTACACATATTTGAAGCTTTGGCTTTGCAGCCAGGTGTTTTTATTTACTTCAAGGAGTGTATGTATCGCTGTGTATGTCTGCTTGACATTATCAAAGGACTTTGAAGTTCAAACAATTAAAAACATCGAGGTCAAGCTGGGTCAAGATCATACATCTGTTTACCTCAAAGACACATGAAACAGCACAAATGAAAAACAAAACGCCATGAGAGCACACTCCTGTCTCATTCTCACACACAATCACTCACACAAGGTATAAGAAGGTTTAATATGTAAAAGTGTGTATGAGTTTGGGAATGAGGGAGTGAGAGAAGAAGAGAGAGAGAAAGAAAGATATGAGGTGAAAACTGCAACTTGCTGTAAACCAAATCTACTGTATATTGTTGTCTCTGTACACACACACTGTACATCCATACACACACACGCACACGCACACGCACACACACACACACACAGTGGCGTGCACAGACATTTATAGGGGCAGGTGCTCAAGAGGAAAAAAAAGGGCACCTTCTGAGTCGTCGTGGCGGTCGTGCCGAAATTGTGCGCAAAAATTTGCCGGATAATGGCGGATTTTGTTAGTTTCTTTTCGGTTTTTGGTTACTTTATTTCGGTTTTAGGGTTAGGTTAGGGTTATGTTATTTCATTCTTATTTTTGCCTGATTTTACAGATTTATTATCAAAAAATAATTATTTTAACATTTATTTGTATTATTCTAAATGACTTAGGGGGGTCCAATCTGAAGCTAGGGGATGACGAAACCCGAAATTATTTTAATTGTGTAGCAGTCAGTTTATAATTTTGGCTGCACTGTTGAGCATTTTGAAAAATGTATTTTCATGCCTCTTAGTATTTTTATAATACTTTTCTACTTTCACTTGAGGAACATTTTGAATGCAGGACTTTTACTGTAACAGAGTATTCCTACACTCTGGTACTTCTACTTTTACTCAAGTACAAGATCTGAGTACTTCTACTTTTATTAAGTACAAGATCTGAGTACTTCTACTAAAGTACAAGATCTGAGTACTTCTACTTTTACTCTAGTAGCCTACAATCTCTATACTTATACCACCTCTGTTTATAGCCTATGAAAAAAACTATTAGAAAACGAAGGCTAAAGCTAACGTTAGCAGATAGTGACAATGATATTGCGACAGAAAAACTTTTCAGTTCACATCACGCTCTGCCGCTCTGCTCTGAACACCTGAACGGCCCGTTCTAACAGCTGTTCACCAGCGGCTCAGTCTGTGCCACAGTCACTCCGCACAGTTAACGAACACACCGTAGATAATGTAGCTGACCCTCATCCCGGAGCAGCAGAGTTCAGCCGGCCCGACAGGCAAGAAGACTCGAGCACACAGCTCGCGCTTCATATATTAAAAAATAACACCATGCGCGTCATGATGGAACATAACAGCTCGCGACCGCAGATTATTTCGGCGATTAGATCAAATGTAAATTATATTTGACGCAACTTTAGTTACATTTCCATGACTTTTCCAAAACTTTGGGAAAAATATTGTTTTCCATAACTTTTCCAGGGCCTGGAATTTGCATTTTGAATTTCCATGACGTTTCCAGGTTTTCAATGACCGTACGAACCCTGTATAGTTTAGTTTGGCATCTGATTTAGGGGATTAAACAATACACTCATTGTATTTGTTACCTGGTGGTTACTCACTTGGTCGTCACAAAATAAACATTAAAAGAAAAAAAGTACATGGATAAAAGTTACAGTGCAGTCTAAGATATGAATAGTTCAATTAAAAGCAGCGACAAAAAGAAAAGTCTTCAGCCTGGATTTAAAAGTAGTCAGAGTTGCAGCGGACCTGCAGGTTTCTGGGAGTTTGTTCCAGATATTTGGAGCATAATAACTGAACGCTGCTTTACCATGTTTAGTTCTGACTCTGGGGACAGAAAGCTGACCAGTCCCTGAAGACCTGAGAGATCTGGATGGTTCATAATTTAGCAGGAGGTCAGAAATGTATTTTGGGCCTAAACCATTCAGTGCTTTATAAACCAGCAGCAGTATTTTGAAATCTATTCTTTGACACACAGGAAGCCAGTGTAAAGACTTCAGAACAGGAGTGATGTGATCCACTTTCTTAGTGTCAGTGAGGACTCGAGCAGCGGCGTTCTGAATTAGCTGCAGCTTTCTAGTAGATTTTTTAGTGAGACCTGTGAAGACACCATTGCAGTAGTCGAGTCTACTGAAGATAAACGCACGGACAAGTTTTTCCAAATCCTGCTGTGACATTAGTCTTTTAATCCTAGATATATTCTTTAGGTGATAGTAGGCTGATTTAGTAACAGTTTTAATGTGACTGTTGAAACTCAGGTCAGAGTCCATGACTACACCTAGATTTCTGGCTTTATCTGTTGTTTTGAACATTGCACACTGAAGCTCAGTGCTAACTTTTATACGTTCTGACTTGGCTCCAAAAACCATTACCTCAGCTTTATCTTTGTTTAATTGGAGAAAGTTCTGACACATCCGGTCATTGATTTGTTCAATGCACTTACTCAGTGTTTGAATTGGAGCATAGTCTCCTGGTGAAATTGTTACGTAAATTTGTGTGTCATCTGCATAGCTATTCTAGCTATTCTACTCTCTCATCCACTCTGGACTCTCTCTGTCCTCTCACACCTGGGCAGGCTCGTCAGTCCCCTCCTGCTCCCTGGCTAAATGATGCACTGCGTGCTAATAGAACCGTCCTTAGGGCAGCAGAGCGGAAACAGTGGAAATCCAAACACTGTGACGACCTCCTAACCTATCAGGCTCTCCTCTCGTCTTTCTCTGCTTCGATCTCTCAGGCAAAAAGCACTTTCTTTCAAGATAAGATCCAATCTTCCTATTCCAATCCTAAAAAACTATTTTCCATCTTCTCCACCCTCTTGGACCCTCCAAAAGCCCCTTCCCCCTCCTCACTTCTGTCAAGCGACTTTGTTACCCACTTTGAAAAAAAGGTTGATGATATTCTCTCTTCTTTTTCTGACTCCCCTTTACTCACCGCTGGGTCACCAGACCCTCCTTCCACCAACACACTAACCTCCTTTTCCCCTCTCTCTCCAAGTGAGGTTCTTACCCTCATTACCTCTGCCCGCCCTACCACCTGTCCTCTGGACCCCATCCCTTCAAACCTCCTTCAGACTATCGCTCCTGATATTCTACCGTTTCTCACCCATTTCATCAACACTTCTCTAACTTCTGGTCACTTTCCAAACAGTCTCTAGGAGGCAAGAGTAAACCCTCTCCTAAAGAAACCCACTCTCAACCCGTCTGATGTTATAAACTACAGGCCTGTCTCTCTACTCCCGTTCCTGTCTAAATCACTTGAACGCGCTGTCTTTAAACAACTCTCCTGTTATCTCCATCAGAATAACCTTCTGGATCCGCACCAGTCTGGTTTCAAGGCAGGTCACTCCACATAAACTGCTCTCATTGCTGTCACGGAGGAACTGCACACTGCCAAAACTGCATCCCTCTCCTCTGTCATCATCCTGTTGGACCTGTCTGCTGCATTCGACACGGTGAATCATCAGATCCTCCTTCGCACTCTCCAAAAACTTGGAGTTTCAGGCTCTGCACTTTCCCTCCTCACCTCATATCTGAAAGACCGTACCTACAGGGTTACTTGGAGAGGGTCTGAGTCCGACCCTTGTCAATTAACTACAGGGGTCCCTCAGGGCTCTGTTCTTGGTCCCCTCCTCTTCTCCCTGTACACAAACTCGCTCGGATCAGTCATTAGCCCGCATGGTTTTTCATACCACTGCTACGCTGACGACACCCAATTAATTCTGTCCTTTCCCCGCTCAGAGACCCAGGTCGTTGCACGCATCTCTGCTTGTCTAGCTGACATCTCTCAGTGGATGTCTGCTCATCACCTCAAGCTCAATCTTGACAAGACTGAGCTGCTCTTCCTTCCGGGAAAAGATTGTCCCACTCTTGACCTAACAATCAACATCGGCACCTCAGTTGTTTCCCCGACTCAGACTGCAAGGAATCTGGGTGTGACCCTAGATAACAACCTGTCCTTCACTACAAACATAGCTGCTACAACCCGTTGCTGCAGATACACGCTTTACAACATCAGGAAGATACGTCCCCAGCTGACTCAGAAAGCGACGCAGGTTCTGGTCCAGGTTCTCGTCATCTCAACTCTAGACTACAGCAACTCCCTCCTGGCTGGTCTACCTGCATGTGCCATCCGACCTCTGCAGCTCATCCAGAATGCAGCGGCTCGTCTGGTCTTCAACCTTCCTAAATTTTCCCACACCACTCCGCTCCTCCGCTCCCTTCACTGGCTTCCGGTAACTGCTAGAATCCACTTCAAGACACTGGTACTTGCTTACCATGCTGCGAATGGATCTGGCCCTTCATACATCCAGGACATGGTTAAACCGTACACCCAAGCGCGTGCACTACGCTCTGCATCAACCAAATGGCTCGCTGCACCCTCGCTGCGAGGGGGACCCAAGTTCCCATCGGCAAAAACACGTGGGTTGGCTATCCTGGCACCAAGATGGTGGAATGAGCTCCCCATTGACATCAGGACAGCAGATAGCTTGCACATCTTCCGGCGCAGACTGAAAACTCATCTCTTTCGACTCCACTTCGAGCGATAGAATTATTAACAAAGCACTTATATAATAATAAAGGACTGGCTTACCTAAAGCCAGTTGAGTAGCACTTGAAATGTTTTGGCTCTATGAAACCTGATGTACTTATATGATTCTGTTTTCTTCAAGGTTGTGTCTTCCTGGTCGAATGTACTTATTGTAAGTCGCTTTGGATAAAAGCGTCAGCTAAATGCAATGTAATGTAATGTAATATAATATCACCAGCTGTCATGAAGAAAGACAATTAACAATGCTTTGAACATGATCCTATATACCGGCTCCCATTCTCCCCCTCGTCAAATTCCCTTGCACGTAATCATTAATTAATGAAACAGGCCTGCCAGCGGCTTCCATTTATTTTTGTTTCCTCGCCAACACTGTTCACTTTCACTGACACTAAACTAGACATGAATGGTATTCAAAGACCCAGAATATCTTTCATGGACATCTGAAACACTCCCAAGCTTTGTGAGGAAGCACTGGCAGGTGATCAGATATGCAGTAAGATATTAGATTTAGTTTGCTTTCCATGCCAATGCCTCTGGTGGGAATTCAGCCTATATACAGTACATCTGTTTCTTTTTTTCATTTTTATATACTGTATATACCCACCGCTGTTAAGTCCATATGCGTAGCATTACAGGAACAGTGTTTAGCATTAAGGTTGATTAATTAGCAGAAATATACGGTGGCCGACAGGTTCAAAAGTGCTATGTCTGCCTAAAACATGTGTGTGGAATGTGCTGGGGTTTCAAAAACTATGTAAATATAAAAACACAAATGTGCCAAAACACCTTGACAACACATGAACATCATTTAGAAAAAAACATTAACCAACTTGAGGAAACATGCGCAGCGTTGACTTAAAGTGCTCGTAATAAATTATGTATTCAAGGTATTCAAAGACCCAGAATATCTTTCTGGGACATCTGAAATACTCCCAACCTTTTTGAGGAAGCAGGTGATCATATATGCGGTAAGATATTAGATTTTGATTGCTTTCCATGCCAATGCATCTGGTGGGAATTCAGCCTATATACATCAATCATACGTTTGATTCATACTCGTTTTTGCTTTTATATACTGTATATACCCACCTGAGTCCATATCTTGTAGCAAGTGTAGCGTTAAAGGACCAGTGTGTAGTATTAGGGTTTATCAATTAGCAAAAAGGTTGCCGACAGGTGCAAAAATGCTACATTTGTCTAAAACACTTGTGTGAAATCTGAAATACTCCCAACCATTGTGAGGAAGCAGGTGATCAGATATGCTGTAAGATATTAGATTTAGTTTGCTTTCTCTTCCAATGCATGTTGTGGGAATACAGCTCCTATGTTTGTGATTCACGCTTGTTATGTGTACATATATATACCACCCGCTATTGAGTCCATATGCTGTAGCCCAGTGACCATCAACTGGCGGCCCGTGGGCCACATCCGGCCCGCCAGACATTCTCATCCGGTGTGCATGGCGAGGGTGACTGTGGCGTTGGCGGAGTGGTTAGTGCGTTCGTTTTTACGTCTCGTGAGTAATGTGCAGTACCTGAGTCCAACAGAGAGGCAGCAGCTGCGGGACAGTAGCCTGCGTACTGCGTAGCCTTCCCTGCCCTGAAGAAGAAGTGATCCTTCATTAGCGTGAAGAGTCTGCTTTATGCGTTCCGCAGCAGTACCCCAGCTGCGAGGCTCCGGCGAAAATTCTGGGCTATATATAATAAACACTGGCCCCCGAAAGTGTCTCTTGGAATAATTGTGGCCCTTGGACAAATGTCCCTGCTGTAGCCAGTGTAGCATTAAAGGACCAGTGTGTAGTATTGAGGTTGATTAATTAGGAGAAATGTACAGTGGCTAACAAGTGCTACATCTGCCTAAAACACTTGTGTGAAATGTGCTGCAGTTTCAAAAACGATGTAAATATAAAAACAAAGACAACTTGACAACACATGCACATCTTTTAAAAAACATTCACCAACTTGAGGAAACAGACGCAACGTTTACTTATGCACACATTATGCATTCAAGGTATTACCAATCTTAAGCTTATTTAGCATTAATTTAAGCTTGTTTGAATTCATTAAGACATTTTTCTTACTAGGCCAAGGTTGGAAAATACATCACAGTTACACACTTTCTTTACTGGTGTGTGTAGACACTGTATATAAACAGCACATCCTTTTTTCTGCCATGATTTTTATTTACCTGAAACTAAAAAGAGTAATTGATTGATGTATATTATTCATAAACATCAAAAAACCAACCCTCTCCACTTCCAGTCTGACACAGAAAGGCTCTTTTCTTGCATACAAATGGGACGTGTTATGTAATTTCTTGGCATATACATCCGTTTAGAAGTAAAGTACAAAGGCAATGTCTTTTAAAACGAAGCGCTGTTTGATCATAATGAGATGTCGGTGTCAAGTCATGACAGTTGCATTGTGTTTTGTTTTTACCTTTTTGTTATATTATTTCAGATAATGTTGACTGCTTTTTTGTTCTGCTCTGCCCTACGTCATAATTCAATACAGTGATTACAGATAAACAGCCAGACAGACCCCAAGAAATAAATGAAATGTGAAGTATTTCAGGTTTTAGACCGCATCCTAACACTGAGACTGAACGGTACTTTATGGGAATTAAACACATTTACGCTCCACTTTTTATCTGTTTAACTTTTAGTTTAAGATCAAGTTCATCACGGCATTCTCATAAATGGACAAGGTGGTCTTTGAAGCTTTCAACTCCTGATTGATTTTCTGTTTTTAATTGAGTGTGACTAATTTCTACCTTTTTAATGGGGAAGTATGGAGTGCCCCAGGGGTCTATACTAGCACCTTTTATTTTTCTAGCTGTCCTTTTTTCCTTCCTAATCATATATTTCCAGTATTACAGTAGTAAGAACATCCAATATTGCTTGTCTTCTTTAAGAAAGATTGATCAATGTAGGTCCTCAAGAAAGATACAAAATGGGTTTCCTGTGAAGTTCACCTCTGCTAGCCGGATAATCGGTAGAAGATGGATGTGTTGATGATCAATGTAGTGTTGAGCCTAAAGGAAACTGAAACATATGTGTTTATCTTCTTGTGCATGGACAAATGCAATGGTCTCATGAAAGGCATACATCAAAAAACAATCTTACATTGTACAGAGGAGGCAGACCAATTAAAAACACAACATAACTAAGCACATCTCTTTTGATATTATTATACAGGCTGAAATTGTGTTGTATTGTTTGAAAGATGTATTATTACAGTATCTCTGGATTTCTTTCTGAATACTACAGCTGTTATTTTTTAAGTATACATATATTTGTATTCCTGTGTATCTGATCTTCCATTTGTGTCATTTAGCTGATTCCCACATTACTCTGTCATTGTAATTGTCAAGTGGCGCATTGTAACCCATGTTTTGAATATTAGTATGATGGAAATACACAAGACTTAAAGTAAAAGTGCAAGTAGACAGATAAGTAAAATGTCCACAGCGATATGACAGTAAGGAGGCTTGTGTTACACAGACTTAGCTGACAAATAAAAAGGGAGCTGCTGAAACCAAACACTCGCTGGAGGCCAAGAAAACAAGGCCACTCTTTTCAAATGAACAAAATCAACACTGACACGAATACATGCTTTTCACACTTTGCTGAGTCTGTGCTCCTTTGCCAGGGCTTTTAATAGATTTAAAAGAAAATAAATTTGACTCCTAGTTTGAGCACTTTAAAAAATGAAACAGACGTGTGTTTACCTGACCCCAATATGTTATACAATACTAAGGTGACGATACTGATGGGTAAGACCTTAACAAATTGGAAAAAAAGTGAAACGTGGATTATTTACATATGAAATGGTTATATTCTTGTTTTGTACCATCATCGTGAGTGACACTGGGATATTAAAGGTCATACTCTGTTGAAAAATAAGTTTTGAGCATCTTGCAGGTTTTTTATTTGCAGTATTTTGTTGATGCAACGCTTTTAGTTGTGCATGTTTCGTGAAGTTGGTAGAGATGTTTCTTCATTTGCATGTGTTTTGGCACATTTGTGTTTTTATTATAGCTTTGTTTCTGAAACTGCGGTGCATTTCTCCCCTAATTGAAGTGATTGCAGAGCGTCGGCCACCGTAGAGTTTGATTCAGATATTGGCTCAATGACCAAGATCTCTATAATGCCATCAAATAAAACCTTCATGAGTATTATGGCTTTAATAAAATGAATTGAGGTCTTGTCACAGAGGTGATCTCTGGGCTCATAGATCTCGGCCTCCGTTACGGGTTGTTTAGCTTTTTTGTTGTTGAAAAGTGTTCCCCTTCCCCAATGTCTGTCGTTGATTGTGTGCACCTGGTGCCCTGTGTTGTCTCCTCCCCCCTCACCTGTGTCCTGTTGGGTTGATTGGGTTGGGCATTTAGGCTCTGGGGTTTTGCTGTTAGAAAGAGTGTGTGTGAGATCCTGGTGGTGGCTGGTGACTGTGCGCACAGGAGCAGCAGATTGAGGCTGTGTCATATCATATGTGTATGATTTAATAAATGCCCACACCGGGTTGTATTTTTGGACGTTCTGCCTCTGCCTCCTTGCTTGGTCCCGGCGCTCAATTTTCAGCTTCACAGGTCTACTGATTAAAATGTTTTTTCCAAAGTAACAACACAAAGGGATAAAAATGTCGGCCAATTACGACAGTCCCCTAGTTACCACCTGAGTTGGCATGGAAACTGCGCTATGCATGACCAGCCAACAAAACAAAGTACATTAATTAGGTAGAAATGTATGTGTATTTATTCCCAGTAGTTTCTTGTATAAACACACAATGATGCATTTTTGCATAATATCACGCCATACCTTTTTTTAAGTTCACCTTAATTAGCTCCATCCCCCCTGTTGCTCAGGATTTAAAGATTAGGGAAAGAACAGAACATATATCCTCAGCCTTTTATAAAATGGAACATGTGTTAACTCCACTGAGTGAAAGATGTTTTATGTGTTGCACACATGGACACTAAAGGGACTCTCAGACGCGCATACGTTTAAAACAAAATCCTTTTACCATTTTCGTTGTGAAATACACAAACACACCACTGCAACATGGCTGATGCTCTCGGCTAGGTATAAAAAGTTGAGTCTGCATAAACACTACAGGCATAAGCCATGTAATTTAGCAGGTGACGCATCACACGAGACACTCAACATTTATCCGGTGAACCTATTATAAAACGTTGACATAACTCTTATATCTGTATTACTGCTGTTACTTTGGATATACAATGTACATCCTTGTCACTGTTTGTATAGAACTACTCATCACGTTAGCTTACCAACATCCCTGTAACGTGGCTGCATAATAGAGTGGTGCAGTGACAAGTCCTAAAACCCGGAAATTAGTTAGCATTTCACCACTACCGGTTCCCTCGTCTTAGAGCCAATGGGATTTCTCTGTAGGATTTGGGAAAATTGCTGGAAATAAGGTCTGTGGTTGAGACACATTTAAGAGATAGATCACGTTTTGTTCTACGACATTAAATACATCAGCAGTGACCCCACTGGTGATTTCTGAAGAGTTGACGAGTCTGAAAAACGATGAGGTTGTTAACAAGTGGCTGAATAGGACTACAGAAGTTGTGGAGGCCATTTTATGTCATTACACCGAACACGTTAACACTCCCGCTAAGTTTGTTTGCCCCTGTTCTGCTTGAAAGCAAGTTCCTGCCTCCTGCAAACTGTTAAAAGAAACGCTTCAACTTTTTTTGAGTCTGTATTTTTTTAATATCGATCTTAAGTTGGTGTGACGTTGAAGTCGTGCGACCCTGCTGTAGTTCCTTTATAGCATAACGTTGGCATTTTACTTCTGGCGACTAGATTTATGATTTCGATAATTATAAAAGTAGGGAAGACACGTGGAGATTATCCGGCTGAACAAAACGTGCATTTATCAAACAGGTTCGTTTTCCACAGACCTTATTTCCAGCTATTTTCCCAGATCCTATTGAAAAATCCCGTTGCTTTTTTGTCGAGGGAACCAGCAGCTTACTTCCGGGTAAATACGTCATCCCTGTCCACTAGGTCTAATAAGTCATGCCTTTACTTCTTCTGCGTTTCACCTGTAGGACCTCTGAGCTGCCCTCAGCTTTTCTAACTATAATTTGACCTACTAAATAAAAGTAATAAAGTTGGAATTGCACATGAACATATATCGGAAAATGACAGGTTGATTCAACATCATATAAAGTGCTTTTGCAATATAATACAGCTTTGTATCCATTACTAGTCCCGATACTGTGGGTTACAGGAATGCAACCATAATGAACATGGCTTCCATCATCTCGTATAACCTTTATCAATTAAAATGTCAATAACAAGCCCTCAGTCTTTATTTATTTCAAGAATTGGCTGCATTTTGTTGGAGCACCACCCATTAGGCGCATTCACACCGCAATACTTTTCCCACAAAGGTTCATGAGAACTTAGTTCATGAGAACTCTTTTGTCGCGTTCACACCAAAAAGAGCCGGTACTAAAATTAGTTCACGAGAACCTTTTTACCCCCACGAAAGTCCCTGCTAGAGAGCAGGGACTTTCGTGCGGCTCTCTTGTGAGAAAAGAGCTATATTTCTGATTGGCCTGGGCGGATTGCAAACCACGCCCCGTAAAACTCCCAAAAAGTTTTGTGAAGCTGCCATTTTATTATCCTCGCATTAACATTATTAGCATTAGCCCAGCGCAGAAACGCAGAGAGACTAACTTATGGCAACACAAAATAAAACATGGGAGCAGTGGAGATGAGGAGGTGTCGGCGTTCTGGCGATTTACTCGGAGCTTCTACTGAAGCCAGTCCCCAACTCCGGGGACTTCCGGCCGGGGACTTTGGGCGACAGTATACGCCGTGAAGTGGTTTGCGGCCTGCCAGTAAACCCAAAGCAGAAGAAGAAGTGACGTCAGCGGCTTCATTTGCCTAATCCACCACCCCCAGGGACTTATTCCGGTGTGAACGCGATCTGTACTTAGTTCATGAGAACTAAAGAGTTCTCATGAACTAAGTTCTCATGAACCTTTGTGGGAAAAGTACTGCGGTGTGAATGCGCCTAATGGCGGTGGTGGAAGGTTCACCTCTGCTCCGCGTGTCTCTTGATGACTGATGAGCTGGTTGCTCCTCCCTAGCTATTTGTTATTGGCGATTTCACTTCTGGGCGAGCCCTAGACCGTGAGCTGGTAGGTCTCCATTGGCCAATTTCACTTCTGGGCGGGACCAATACAGCGAATCAGAGTTCTGGGAAAAAGTATTTTACATCTGAACAGAGCGTGAGAGCTTCGGAAGTAAACAAGGACAGAGTCAATCTTTATCTTGCACCTGAATTCACTCCTTTACTTTCCCAAGGAATATTTCACACAAACTATTCTTTCCCAGACAATCAAACATTGTCCACAGATATATTGGTGCCTGAGATTATATTGGCCCCAGAAAGAACCTTGAAAAGAATATGTGTGTGTGCTGGCAGGGGCGGACTGGGACTAAAATTCAGCCCTGGAATATGACCCAGTCCGGCCACATGTCATGTCAACGGGAGGGGGGGGGGGGGGGGGTGGTGGTGGAGATCAGAGATCAGATCAAATAATACAGTACTATTAGTTATTATAAATCAGCTGTTTATTATGCGGTTCAACGGATAATTCTCCCCTAAAGAGAATAGGGAGGACACTCCTCAGATGTCTTAACACATGGGACATCATATAACAGTACACACAAATCAGCTGTTTATTAGGCTGCAGTTTAAGGGATCATTCTCACCTAAAAGAAATAAACAAGATTGTCTGAGGCGGTTTGTAAACCTAATGTTGGGGAATCAGCAGTTTCTTTAGTAAGTTGCTTTTTTCTGCAACTCTGTCGATGACCAAGTCATTGTCGAGGGACATGAGGATGTCTTTTTCTGTTGACATAAGCATGAATGCTTCCAGGTGTTCTTGTGACTGTGTGCTCCTTATTCGGCTTTTGATGTGCTTGAGTACAGAGAAACTTCTCTCACAAGCTACCTGTGTCACAGGCAGAGTGAGAAGAAACTTGTATCCTAAACCAAGGAGCTGATAGGCATCTGTGAAGAGGTTGTAGCGTTTCAGAAGTTGGTAGCAACATATTGAGCATTCTTTACAAGAGTTGCACTGTTTGTTTAAAACCTCTGTCTCTTCTTCCTCACAACCAGAGCAAATTCGTACTCTGTACTCTTCAAGTGCAGACATTTTAAGCCGTGGCCACTGGGCTGCCAGACACTTCAACTCAGACTGCAAATTTGCAGCAGTTGCCCTGCTGTCAAACCTAAGCAAGCATTTGCTTAGATCTTGAAATGTAGAGTCAGGCAGAGCTTCTGCTGAACACACTTGGGGAAAGTTTCTTGGATCAAGGACAGCCAAGTCACCATACAGAGTGCCGTGGGTCATGAAGCGTCGTTTGATACTGTCTGTGACAGTATCCAGGACCTGGTTATGGACCTCTACTTCATAAGCCCTGTTTGCATCTGTCAATCTCTCATCACTTGCCATTTCGCCAGCCATCATCTTCCTTTTCCTGTTCCTCTTCAGTGGAAGTGTTGTTTCCAACTCAAGCTCACAGTCCTCTTCTGCCTCCAGTTTTGCATTTGCCCACTCAACAAAAGTATCAGCAGCTGTCTTCACTGTCATGAAATCTCTTGTCATGTTCATCAGTGCATGTTAAGTGTCCTGAACCATCCTGTGAGCAGAGAGGATATCTAGTCCACATGTCTGCAAGTATTTTGAAAGAGGTGTTGTCACTTCAAAAATCCGAAGGAAAAGCTGGGCAGTCAACACTGTCTCGTACCTCAGGAGCGCCTCTAGGAATCCTCTTGCTCTGACACGCACTGCAGTTTTCAAATTGGCCTGACTTTGAAATTTACTTAGTGTCATGAAGACATCAATGTACAGAGACTGGTCTGGCTTTCCAAATGAGCCAAAGATCTTCTTCAAGGCTACATCTTTAGCCCACCACCGTGTCTCTCCAATTGGGGAGAGGCGTCTGTGTCGAGTGTCCTGGCTTTTATGCTCCCACACATTCATTCTTTTGTATGACTCGCGAATGAACACAGCAATGTCATTCATGAGGGAGAAAAGGGACCCACTAGCTATGGACACTTCAGTTGTATCAGACAGAACGAGGTTTAGCACATGTGCATAGCACCAAACATGTACATGGTTTGGGACTTTGGATGACAGGAGTGCGGAGAAGCCTCGATATTGACCCTGCATGTTGGATGCACCATCTGTAGCATTACTGATGCAGTTGCTGATATCCAAATCAAAACGATCCATTACATCTGTCAGCATCTGGACAAAATATTGGCCAGTGGATGCTTCACATTTGACCACTGCAAGAAGCCTTTCCTGGACAGTGTCTGTGACGTATCTCAGAATCACAGAACACTGCTCATGGGACGTAATGTCCTGGGTTGTATCTATTTGTACAGAAAACATACCGCTTTCAGCAACCTCTTTTGCAATGGTCTCCTGAATTAGCCTCTGCACTGTGGAAATGACATTGTTTACAGTTGTTTTGGATAGGAATGTTACAGCAGAACCCCGACCTTTAGCCTGTGAGTGTGACTGGTGCATCTTCTTACTTTTTTCTGTGCACTCAGTGATATGTTCTTTCAGACACACATCATATTTTCCAAGAAGAATGATGAGCTCTAGACAATTCCCATGGTCAATGTTGTCATCATCTAGAGCATGGGTCGGCAACAGGCGGCCCGCGGGCCATTGTTGGCCCGCCAGCAATAATATTTGGCCCGTAATTTTGAGAATCAAAAATGAAATATTATTTTTATTTTTTATTTTACAAGCATGTATTTATCGTGTGATTTTTGAAATAAAAATGTCATATTCTGAAAGCCAAGACTTTGTTTATTTAAAATCAAACAAAACACCCGATCCCCGAAAAACTATTTTTTTACGCAAATCCACGTTTATTTTGAAATGAGCCGTTGCGAATTTCGACTGATTTCGCTAGAGCGGGTCACATATGGCAAATGTGTGGTTGGGGGGAACCAGGTCAATTAAAGTACTTATTTAACTATTAAATACATTGAGTTTGAGTAAAATACTTGGTTACTGATTAATTTAGGTTATAATATATGAAATTGCAAAGCAAAACTGCTGTAATTGATTTATTTTGTCCTTTGGTATTTTTTAAAGGTTTTCAACCTGAAAGAATCCTAATGTGTCCTTGAAAAGTTGAAATAAAGAAAAGGAAAAAGGATTCCAGTTGTCCCTCAAGCCTCTCAAATGTGGGCAAACACTCAAATAAATGCCAAAAACCCAGAGAACTTGACAATACTTATCAGAATAAAAGCATGTTAAATAACACTGCTAGTTACTTTACTCAGTGGAGGCTCGTCCATTGAGGAAAGGGAGGACCATCCTCCCTACAATTTCAGAGAAAAATAAACTTTGAAGAGAACAATAAATATACCTCAATTTAAAAGATAAGTCTGTTAAAATACAGATAATAGCCCTGGCTTTGGGACTCATTTTTTGTAAAGCACTTTGAATTGCCTTGTGTTGAAAAGTGCTATATAAATAAACTTGCCTTGCCTTGCCTTGCAATGGGGCTAGAGAGGACGAGCCTCCCTTTGGGCGGGTCTAGCCAGAGGCTCTGGATTGGGCGCCTATATCATCAGTGAACCAATCAGTGGATCTGACTGCGCATCAGAGTGTTGATGGGGAGGCTTATCAGCGATATCAGAGTTTTTTCTGAACCGGGGAACAGGGGCGCTGCGCCCTCTTACCAAAATCAATTCCTTGAATTAGGCTTTGATTATGTTCTGGCCCGCCATCTTGCGGCTCAGCAAAAATTGGCCCACGGCCAAACTTACTTGCCTACCCCTGATCTAGAGTGTATGCTGCCTCATATTCCTTCCCTCTGTAGCCAAGTCCTCTCTTTCCTATGAACTTTACTACATCTA
Organism: Gymnodraco acuticeps; assembly: GCF_902827175.1. Classification (NCBI taxonomy): domain Eukaryota; kingdom Metazoa; phylum Chordata; class Actinopteri; order Perciformes; family Bathydraconidae; genus Gymnodraco; species Gymnodraco acuticeps. Next base: position 145,950 of record NW_022990379.1, read on the forward strand.
CCACACGTTCCAACACCTGCCGTTTCTTCTTCACTTGATCTCTGTGGGCCACTACTTGTGATCCATGTAGTAGGCTGGCTATGTCTGATTTGGATGCCCTCAAAAAGTAGGCCTCCGCACACATTCTATGCATGATGGTCCTTTCGTGTTCCTCTACTCTCTGACTGATATGGTTCCAGTCCTGCATGCCACTTACAAAGGGATTGTTTTCAGATGGCTTGGCAAATGCTAAACATACTCCACAATACAATGTGTGGTTCTCTTCACAGTATGTGAGCCATTTTCTATCTGTGCCGTTCATGCGTTTAAACAGTCTTTGTCCTGTCAAATATGTTGTTTTGGTCTGAGGGTGATAGGAAAAAAAACTATTGAGACTGTGATTGTCGGAATTTGGGCGTTGGAAATACCTCAGGCTTGAGCTGCCGTGTGAGTGGCTGTCATCCTCAGTCCTTGTTCCATCCTCAACCTATAGACAATTATAAATTAATGATAAAAATAATGTTAATTATTTTTATAATACTATAGGCTACTACTTGAATGAATACTTAAATGTTGACAAGTAATACACTTTTGTTTAATCTATACTTTTTTTTAATATAGTCTATTACACCTACTCTCAGTTGTATTTATTTTATTGCTTGTACAACACACCACACACTAACTGGAAACACTAGGTTGAATATACTTGTCTTCTCTATAGTACTTACCACCAGGCCCGGACTGGCCATCGGGAGGACCGGGAGGTTTCCCGATGGCCTGGCCTGTTAAGTGGCCTGCTGGCCTGAGGATTTTGTTTTGTATGTATGTATTGTGAACACAACGCTGCGCAAATGTGGGTCTGACTCTGCCTCACAGAGGGTGACTGGCTGTCTACATGATGTGGCCTGCTGACATGGCCACTTTCATACAGATCGTACACTAAAGCCCTCGATTGGTCTCTGTGTGTCATTCAAGCTTCGGGAGGGTGTGTGTTAGTGTATGTGTGGCGCGAGCGAGTGAGATAAAGCGCGCGCACCGGTTACGTGTATTGTTGTTGTTAGCATCTGGTGCTAGCTAGCTGCGCTAACGGATATACGGAACTTTTTCAACAACAAGGTGGAGGAGAGTCCTCTCCTGTCAGACTGAGAGACTGATAACTACAGCTCAGGTGAGGTAAAGGACTGTTTAGATAGTTAACTTATTCCAAGTTATCTCAGTGGGTCTCAAATGGTTTGGTCACCATTTATGTAAACACATATTGGGGGGGGGGGGAGTGATTATTAAAATCAAAATGAATAATATTAAAAAAAACGTTAACTAGGTGAAAAAAGGTAAGATAAACTATTAAAACTTGTTGAGAGCTAAAACTAGTCTTTGCTGCTGCCTCAAAGAGGAGCAGGGGGAGACAGGTGAGGCTGGTTCAGGAGCACAGACACACTCACAACTATAAATGAACCAAAAACAAATAGATAAACAAGTTTCAATGTTTTTTCATATTGGATATGGTAGCTATGTTATTGGTTATGGCCATGTTCTTATGATTTTTTTTAAATATATACAGTTATGTTTCATATGGGTGTAGTCTCTTTATTTCCCCCTCAAAATGCACCAGATTGATGCATTTAAGTCCAACATTTAAAAAAAAACTTACCGGGGGAGCATGCCCCCGGACCCCCCTATAGGATTTGAGGTCCACCCCCACTTAAAAACGTAACCCCCTAAATAGATTTGTGCATTTTTTTAAATAGTAACCCATGTCCATATGTTTATTTTTGGGTAGTAGATTTAGAGGGCTATCACTATGGGCAGCAACGCTGTAAAAGTTGACAAATAAATCCAGCAAAATGGCACAAAAAACTGGTAGTGGCCTGGCTGGGTGTATACTTCCCGGCCTGATTTATTGTCCCAGTCCGGCCCTGCTTACCACCTCTTGCTCTTGCCCTGCACTTGCATTGCCAGTTGAGCTGGTTCTTCCACCAGCTCAACTCTCTGTCCCTCATCATGAACGCAGGAGGCTGGCTGTATATATGAAATCGCGCCCTCATCATTCTCTTCATCATGCACTTGTTCTAAGCTGCTGCTGGTGATGATAGTGCTTGTAGTTGTAGCAGCGGCGCTGCTGCCAAAAAGGTCTGTCAATTTGCGACATTTATTAGGATTACCTGCGAGTGACTTCACCTTTTTTTCTCTTGCCTTCTCGGCCCCACCTTTTTCTTTTCTTTTTCTTTTATTTGTATCCATTGTTTGTCATTCTCCCTGTCTGCCGCGGCGTCTGTGTGGCCGGTCTTTGTTCTTCTTCGTGTGGGATTTGTTGACAGATAAGAAACACACAACTGCATTAGCGGCCGCTGTCGCCCTCTGTCGGCCGGAAGCGCAACTTAAATTATGACGTTAAACAAAAAAAATTAAAGGGCCGGCCGTCAACGGCCCTTGTCCACCGGCCGTTCTGTGGTTTTCCAGATTCTACAGATGGCCAGTCCGCCCCTGTGTGCTGGTATCTGGGTCAGTGAGTGTAAGTGAGAAGGCAAGGCAAGTTTATTTATATAGCACCTTTCAACACAAGGCAATTCAAAGTGCTTTACAAAAACGAAAGACATTAAGAAAATGGCAATTAAAATCAGTCAATGAGAAGGTTATATATATAGGATTACAGTAACACAGTCCCAAATAATACATGTTCACTTCAATACAGTTTAAAATAATACATGTTTACTTTAATACAGTTTAGAACAATATCTGTTTATTTTAATCTGCACTGTTTAAAGGACAAAAGCAAAGTTTCACGTCAGCAAAAAGCTAAACCACAATGACTTATTTAAAAAAGATGTGGTGTATATAACACAAAATAACCCTCCATCATTGTCTCTTCACTTTTCTTTCTTAAAATACAAATACAATAAACAAGCACACTCCTTTTTGCCATTCTCCTCCCCTGAGTTTTTGATGTCAATGTTTGTTACTTTGAATATTTGGCGAGACATTGTTATAAGCCTCTCTGGATTTCTGAATCACCTGCGTACTTCACATCTCATCATCTCTGTACTTTATCATCTGTATAAACAGGTGACAATAAAACCGAAATCCTGACGGAAATAACTGTATATTTAATCACAACATGAACCATTTCACATTTATTGTTTCACATTCATTTGCAGCTTATTTACAACTTCAGGTTTTAGCGCAGGGTGCAATGTGAAAGTCAGGTTTGTGACACCACCTCGGAAACAGAGCCAATTTTATTTCCTGCAATGACAACACATGCTTGAGTGGTCAGCGGAGCTCATTTGCATATTAAGTGTCAGACAGATGCTCCGGTCTCTCTGCTGTATGTACAGAGCACCAAGTTGGTCTACGAAGTCCAACTGGAGATGTGTTTACCAAAATGCATCCTCACAAATACATTTCTTTATTTGGAGGAATTAGGTGTCGGCACATCTTGTCTTCATGGTCATTTTTTAAACTACTTTAGTTTGTAACACTATATTGATTTACTTATTTAACTATATAGCTCTAGATGGCGGTGTTAAAGGTCACCTATTGTGCAAAATCCTCTTCTTCATGTCTCTTCTACATCAACATGTGTCCCCTCTTCTTCATGTCTCTTCTACATCAACATGTGTCCCCTCTTCTTCATGTCTCTTTTACATCAACATGTGTCCCCTCTTCTTCATGTCTCTTCTACGTCAACATGTGTCCCCTCTTCTTCATGTCTCTTCTACATCAACATGTGTCCCCTCTTCTTCATGTCTCTTCTACGTCAACATGTGTCCCCTCTTCTTCATGTCTCTTCTACATCAACATGTGTCCCCTCTTCTTCATGTCTCTTCTACATCAACATGTGTCCCCTCTTCTTCATGTCTCTTCTACATCAACATGTGTCCCCTCTTCTCCATGTCTCTTCTACATCAACATGTGTCCCCTCTTCTTCATGTCTCTTCTACATCAACATGTGTCCCCTCTTCTTCATGTCTATTTTACATCAACATGTGTCCCCTCTTCTTCATGTCTCTTCTACATCAACATGTGTCCCCTCTTCTTCATGTCTCTTATACATCAACATGTGTCCCCTCTTCTTCATGTCTCTTCTACATCAACATGTGTCCTCTCTTCTTCATGTCTCTTCTACATCAACATGTGTCCCCTCTTCTTCATGTCTCTTCTACATCAACATGTGTCCCTTCTTCTTCATGTCTCTTCTACATCAACATGTGTCCCCTCTTCTCCATGTCTCTTCTACATCAACATGTGTCCTCTCTTCTCCATGTCTCTTCTACATCAACATGTGTCCCCTCTTCTTCATGTCTCTTCTACATCAACATGTGTCCCCTCTTCTCCATGTCTCTTCTACATCAACATGTGTCCTCTCTTCTTCATGTCTTTTCTACATCAACATGTGTCCCCTCTTCTTCATGTCTCTTCTACATCAACATGTGTCCCTTCTTCTTCATGTCTCTTCTACATCAACATGTGTCCCTTCTTCTTCATGTCTCTTCTACATCAACATGTGTCCCCTCTTCTTCATGTCTCCTCTACATCAACATGTGTCCCCTCTTCTTCATGTCTCTTCTACATCAACATGTGTCCCCTCTTCTTCATGTCTCTTCTACATCAACATGTGTCCCTTCTTCTTCATGTCTCTTCTACATCAACATGTGTCCCCTCTTCTTCATGGCTCTTCTACATCAACATGTGTCCCCTCTTCTTCATGTCTCTTCTACATGAACATGTGCCCCTCTTCTTCATGTCTCTTCTACATCAACATGTGTCCCCTCTTCTTCATGTCTCTTCTACATCAACATGTGTCCCCTCTTCTTCATGTCTCTTCTACATCAACATGTGTCCCCTCTGTGGAAAGAGACTCTGAAAGTCTCAGGAACAAAGATTATCTCTCTTTTTGATCCATTTCTATAAAAACCTGTCTGAAAATGAGCTGATCAGATTTTGGCCATTGTATGATGTCATAACGATGTTTTGGCTTGAGTAACCATTAGCCAATCACCACCAAGGTTCAGCACTTTGGAAACAGGGCTGAAACAGAGGGGATTATGGGTAATGCTGTAATGAACTGTTTGGTATTTGGAGCCAAACACTTCAGAGACATGTTTTGTATATATCTGAGACCTATAATGATATAATTGAAGAAAAACAGTTTAATAGGGGAGCTTAAGATTCAATAAATAATATTAATTCTTAATACACCACTGTACAGTTTGTAATGTATCTTATATTATATATATTGTAGTACTATGTGCACATTTAACTTCTTGTGTTTATATACATATTTGTATTTTGTTTTATGTTATGGTAACTTTAATTTAACACTTTATTTTAACTTATTTTACTTGTATAAATGTATTTATTTAATTTAAATTTTTGTATTGCACATTTGTATTTTAACTTATGCTTATATGTATTTTTATATACTTTTTGATTGAAAGGTCCCCTATCATACTGTTTTTCATCAATATATTATAGGTCTCAGATATATACAAAACATGTCTCTGAAGTGTTTGGCTCCAAACACCAAACAGATCATTGCAGCGTTACCCATAATCCCCTCTGTTTCAGCCCTGTTTCCAAAGTGCTGATTCTCTGTCTGTTACTTTAGATGAAAATAAGGAGCCCCTCCCCACGCCCCTCTGAGAGACATTTGGTTACAAAGAACTCAATGGTGCTCTAGGAGGAGATTCAGGTGATAAGGGAGGGGGGGGGTTACCTTGGTTGGTGATTGGCTAACAGAGATGGGGTCGTTACTAAAAAAAAGTAATATATTACATATTACTTTTTTTAAAAGTAATATATTACACTACTTCGTTACTCTCTACATAAAGTAACTCGTTACTTTACTCGTTACTTTACTCGCAGGGCCCGCCCGCCCCTACAGGCAGATCACGCAGACTGCGGCGCACCTACAGTGTAAGCGCGCCACAGTTTTGCCTCTGCGAGACTCCACTTGCACCCCCAATTACTATTGCATTAAGGAAGACATAACACAAGTCTTTCTTTTTATATGCTCTAAAATAGGCTACCAGCCACACAACAAGCTAACAGTCTGTGAAACGTCAAGACACTAATTAATGAAACCAGTTCAAGACGCATTATTCTTATCATTCTTTATGAGCGCAGTAACGGTAAGGTATCTAATTACTTATTTATTTAGTATTACATAACTTAGTAACAGAGATGGTCAAACTAAAGTGGTAGAGACATGGCAGAATTCCTACAATGAAGCGGGACATTGAACTGTTCACCCGTGAGAGGGCGATCAACAAAAGAGAGCGAGCGGCCCCGTTGAGGGAGTTTACAGATGAAAAGACTCAGCCATGTTTATGCACGTGGAGATGTGGTCTCGCAAGTCGCGCAGATTACATAGGCCTACATGTATATAAACCTGCGGCGGAAACCCCTCTTGTCTGTCAGTGAGTGTGATTATTTTATACAAGTAACGAAGTAACGCGTGTCGGGGCAATGTTAGTAACTGTAGTGTGATTACAAAATTATAAAAGTAACTCGTTACACTACTCCGTTACCGATACAAGTAATTAAAGAGTAATATTATTACTCAATATTACACCCAACTCTGATGTCATAACACATCGTTATGACATCATAAAGTGGCCAAAATCTGATCAGCTCATTTTCAGACAGGTTTTTATAGAAATGGATCAGGACAAAAAGAGAGAGAATCTTTGTTCCTGAAACTTTCAGAATCTCTTTCCACAGAGGGGACACATGTTGATGTAGAAGAGACATGAAGAAGAGGGGACACATGTTGATGTAGAAGAGACATGAAGAAGAGGGGACACATGTTGATTTTATTATTAATACATCATTGGAACGGTACCTCCAGTATGCCTACATGACAAGCATTTTTTCTATATATATATATATATATAATAATAATAATAATAATGCATTTTATTTATATAGCGCTTTTCACAACTCAAAGACGCTTTACAGTATGAGGATAGACAAACAACGACAGGCAAACAAGTAAGTAATAAATAAAAAGGCAGTCAAGAGGAAGTTGATTGAGGGGGGGGGGGCTTATGGGTAGACAGAGTTGAAAATATGTGTTTTGAGGCGGGACTGAAAGACTGTGAGGGACTCAGAGTCACGGAGATCTTGGGGGAGGGAATTCCAGAGCCTAGGAGCTGCCACTGAGAAGGGTGGGGTCAAAGATTACGCCAAGGTTGCGTGCCTGATTGGAGGGGGAAACAATGGAGCCATCGATGGTGAGAGTTATGTTAGTGACCTTGCTGAGGGTGGATTTGGAGCCGATTAGGAGGAGTTCTGTTTTGTTGCTGTTCAGTTTGAGGAGGTTATGTTGCATCCAAGTTTTAATAGCTGTCAGACAGGAATCGATGTGGGTAAGGGGTGGGTCATGGAGGGATTTGGTGCTGAGGTAGATCTGAGTGTCATCAGCATAGCAGTGGAAGTCAAGGTTGAAGTGGCGGAGTATCTGACCGAGGGGGAGGATGTAAATGATGAAGAGGAGGGGGCCAAGTACTGATCCTTGAGGAACGCCTTGGGTGACTGAAGCTGTGGCAGAGGAATGGTTTGGGAGGGTGATGAAGTGGGATCGTTCAGTGAGGTAGGACTGGAGCCATCCGAGTGCAATACCTTCAATACCAATGTCCCTGAGTCGGGTGAGCAGGATGTTGTGGCTCACGGTATCGAAGGCTGCACTCAGGTCGAGGAGGATGAGAATATTGAGGGAACCAGTGTCAGCAGAGGTGAGGAGGTCATTGAGGACTTTGACGAGCGCAGTTTCTGTACTGTGGTGAGGACGAAATCCAGACTGAAGGGGTTCATAAAGCTGGTTGGTTTGGAGATGGCAGTGAATTTGTTTGGCTACAATGCATTCAAGAGTTTTTGAGAGGAATGGTAGGTTGGAGATAGGGCGGTAATTAGTGAGGGAGGAGGGATCAAGACCAGGTTTTTTGAGGATTGGAGTAACGGCAGCAGTTTTGAAGGCAGAGGGGACGGTTCCATGGGACAGCGAGGAGTTGAAAAGGTTAGCAAGATAGGGGCAGAGGACGGGGAGGCAGGACTTCAGGAGAGGAGTGGGTAGAGGGTCAAGGGAGCGGGTTGTGGGATTTGAGGAACCGATCAGATGGAGTATTTCAAGTGGGGTCACCAGGTTGAACTGGGAGAGGCGGCGCTGGGGAGGAGTCAGGAGGTCAAGGGAGATGGGGGGAGAAATGGTAGTGGTGGAGGTTGGGGGAGATGCTTGTATATCAGATGGAGCTGAGAAGGAGTGGTTAATGGCGTTAATTTTGTCTGCGAAAAACTGGAGGAATGAGCTGCAAGTAGCGGAAGTAGAAGTAGGGAGGTTATCAGCACGGGGTTTGAAAAGCTTGTTAACTGTGGAGAAGAGGGTCCTGGGGTTACGGGAGGGGTCAATGAAGATGTTGGAGAGGTAGGCAGATTTAGCGGCAATAAGAGCATCTTTGTATGCATTGAGATGGAGTTTGTAGCTTATGTAATGGACTGTGAGGGATGATTTATTTGAAAGACGTTCAAGTTGCTTCATTTTACGCAGTGCGGGTGTGAACCAGGGTGAGGAGGTTTTGAAAGTAACAGTTTTATTTTTGAGGGAGGCTAAAGTGTTGAGGGAGGTGAGTAGGGTGGAGTTGAGGTGGTTGAGCAGATCATCAGGTGAGCTGAGGGTTGCGTCCAGGGGGAGATTAGATGATAGCAGTTTGGAGAGATGGTTATGGTCAATGGAGTGTAGATTACGGAAGGTGATGTTTCTGGGTGGGCAGGGCATTCGGGTGGGGGGGGCAATGGTGAATTGTATGAGTTTGTGGTCGGAGAGAGGAAATGGGCAAGGGTGGAGGTCAATCACTGGGAGGTTGGTAGAGCAGACGAGATCAAGAATGTGTCCTTTGTCATGGGTGGGGAAGGTGACATGTTGGGTGATAGATACATTGTCAAGTAGGGTTGTGAATTCGGATGCCAGCTTGCAGGTGGGTGAGTCAATGTGAATGTTGAGGTCACCAAGTAGTAACAGACGTTGAGAGAGGGATGAGGCAAGTGTGAGGAATTCAGTGAAATCGGAGAGGGATGAGGTTTAGGAGGCCGGTAGATGAGGATGACTGTCAGTGATGGAGGGGCTTTGAAGGCAATGAATTCAAAGGATGATACTGAGGGGAGGGTTAGTTCTGTGATCTGGATGTTCTGATTGTGGATTACAGCAAGGCCGCCACCACGGCGGGAGGGGCGGGGTTTAGTGATGTATTTAAAGCCAGGGGGGATGTTTGGTTGAGGGAGAAGAAGTCATCGGGCTGTTGCCAGGTTTCGGTGAGCAGAAGGAAATCAAGGGATTTTTCCAAGATTAGTTCATGGAGGATGAGGGCTTTCTTGTTGAGTGATCGGATGTTAAGGAGGGCAATGTTAGTTGAGTGGGAGGGGCGTGGTGTGGTCACAGACTGAAGAGGTAAGAGGTTGTCCAGGTTGACAGTGCGGGGAGGAATGTGAGATGGGGGGGAGGAGTGACGAGGAGGTGGAAGGAAGTGTGTTATTATCAGTTTTTGGTGGTTGAGGGCGGTGGAATCCACTCCAGGTATTTGGGCCAGCTCTGAGCAGAGGGCAGTGGAATCCACTCCAGGTATTTGGGCCAGCTCTGAGCAGAGAGCAGTGGGATCCACTCCAGGAATTTGGACCAGCTCTGAGCAGAGGGCAGTAGAATCCACTCCAGGTAATTGGGCCAGCTCTGAGCAGAGGGCGGTGGAATCCACTCCAGGTATTTGGGCCAGCTCTGAGCAGAGGGCAGTGGGATCCACTCCAGGAATTTGGACCAGCTCTGAGAAGAGGGCAGTGGGAATCCACTCCAGGTTTTCGGTACAGCTGGGATTGTAACGGACCAGTGGTGGGTGTATAATATGGAGTAATAAGTGCGCTCAGATGACATGACAGTTGTGGGACATGGCGGTTAGTTGACCAGATAGATGTTATGGATGATTTTCCGGACTGGGAGTAAACAAATCTGCGTTTGGAACCTCTATGGACATACCTCATAATATACAAGCTGTTAATAAACTTTTCAATCAAACCTCGGTCTGCGTAGAAGCCCGAGGCAATTGATGACAGACAAGCTTAGAGGAAGCGCAGAAAAGTTATTGAGATTAAAAAGTTGGGAGACAGAGTATCGTAACATCGTAGTGCCGCGGTAGGATGCTAGCGTTAGCACAGCGCTGGCTATGGTTGTAGACCAGCGGCGCTGAAAGTGGAGCTGTTGGCAGCCGTCAGACAGGATGAGAGGTCAGTTGCAGGCTGTCCTTTACAGCAGATGGGGGGACCGGCAGGAGCGGGAGGTTTAAAGAACCAGAGTCAGGGCCCACGGGGAGGGGCAGGACGAAGAATGGGGCTGGTTATTTGATGGATGGAGCAGCGTTAGCAGGTGGGCTACATTGGCAGGGTAGAAAACCAAAGCGTCCGTCATGTATGAACTGCAGTGTGTGGCACTTCCGTATTGGCGTCCCGGCTGTTCCCCAGACTTTGCCGCTTGATTGTAACCCTAGTTCTAGAGTGATGTGTGAGTGTGAAAAATGCATTTAGTAAAAACTATGGCATTTATCCCAGAGTAAGAGTCATCTCTCTCCACAATTCCACATGTTCCCATAATGTCTCGTTGAGATCGGCAAGGCCGTTTTCATACGATGTTAATTGGACACCCATTAGGAGGCGCGGCCCCTGTGAGAGTGGCCGCGGTGCGTTCAGGGACCTCAGTGAAAAATCGGCCGTTTTGTTCTCTGAGTGGAAACTGCATTATAGAAAAACGGCCCTTTCTGTGTCAGCCCCCCATGGGTCAAACTTCCTTTTATGGAGGGTTTGACGGCGGAGTGGGCCACCAGAGAGTACCACAGCCTCATAGCTGCGGCTCCGCAGCTGATTGCACATCCCCTAACACAATGTTATGGGGAATGGAAAATCAGTGGTGCATTAACAGGGCGGACGGACAGGACACTGAGACTGGGTTATTCACTCCAGTTTTGCAGCATCCCTCCTCCGTTCAGAGGCATGAGAGAGGCAAATCTGTCATCCCAGGTGGAGATAGGTTTCCTCTCGGCATGTGCACTCTCAAGTCAGAGAGAAGGGGCACTATTCCCTGTACTTCCTGGTTCCCAAGAAGACAGGAGAATTCAGGCCCATTCTGGATCTTCAAATGCCTGCACCAGCACATTGCATGCAAGAAGTTCCATATGTTAACTATGAAACAGTTACTGGGACTGGTGCAGCCAGGCGATTGGTTCACAACCATCGACCTGAAGAACGCTTACTTTCATGGCGAAATTGCTCCAAAACACAGAAAGTATTTGCGGTTTGCCTTCCAGGGGGTAGCCTACGAGTACAACAGACTGACGTTCGGCTACTCCCTATCCCCACACACGCTACGGCGCTGCAACCGCTGCGGGACAATGACATGAGGGTGTTCTTTTACCTGGGCGACCTCATAGTCATGGCCAGGTCCAGGGAATGGGCAATGTTTCACAGCCCAATTGATCCTACACCTAACCAAGTTGGGTTGAAAAAGAGTTGCGGTCAATTAGAAGAAGAGCTCCCCCATACCTCACCAGCAGGTAGAATATCTGGGGGTGATGCTCGATGCAGGCAGACTACGTGCCACCCTGACAGAAAGCAGACAGGCATCCCTGCTGCGGGCAGTCTGCAGGCTGTGTCAGGGGGCGACGGTGACAGCTTTGATCATCATGCAGACCTCATGACGGCTGCTCACTCCGTAGTGCCACTCAGACTCCTGCATGCACGTCGCATACAGAGGTGGCTTACCGGCCTTCGTTTAGATCTCAAGACACAAACGACGTCTGGTGATCATCCCCCCCTCAGTAGAGAGCAACCTCCGATTCTGGGGGTCCCCAGAGAATCTGCGGAGGGGAGCTCCACTGGGGCAAGTGACCTCCTATATCACAGTCTTTACAGACGCTTCAGTGACAGGATGGGGGGGACGTGCCTAGAGAGAGCTGTAGGTGGTTGCTGGCCTCTGACAGAGGCTCGGCACAGCAACCTCCTGGAGCTGCAAGCAGTGATGCTGGTCCTACAGCACTTCAAACCCTTAATACAGGGCAAACATGTGCTAGTGAGGAGCGACAACCGCACCACAGTGGCGTACATCAACAGGCAAGGCGGAGTCTGCTCAATAGCCTTGTTGACTGCGGCAGAGAACCTGTGGTTGTGGGTTTCACAGATTGTGTTGTCTCTAAGGGCCCTGCACATCCCGGGACGGGAGAACGGGGGGGCCGACCTCATGTCAAGAGGCGGACCCCTGCCAGACGAGTGGAGGCTTCAGCCGGAGGTGGTGAAGCAGTTCTGGACTTAGTTCGGGAGAGCAGAGGTGGACCTGTTCGCCAATCGGCGCAACAGCCACTGTGCCCTGTGGTTCTCCCTGGCCCGGTGGGACAATCCGCCCTTGGGGGTGGACGCATTTGCACACGAGCCATGGCCAAGGAAGCTTCACCTTATCCCCCCCCCCCTTCTGGATAGGGTGAGGCGGGAGCAGCTGTCAGTCATCCATAGTGGCCCCAGATCGCCGCCTGGCGCTGTGGTACGCGGGGTAACACAGATGATGGTGGGCCAGCCCTGGGCTATTCCTCAGGTCTGGGGAGCGCTGTCTCAGGAAGCAGGGGCAATAGGGGTGTTACCCACTCTGGGCCAACCTCTCCAGGCTTGGCCCCTGAGAGGGACAGGCTGAGACAGGTGGGGCTGTCTGATAACGTTATTCAGACTATCCAAGCAGCAGGAGCAGAATCCACCACACTGTTGAGGCTAAAGTGGGCGGGATTCCGGCGATGGTGTGAAGGAAGGAGTCTAGAGCCTCTGTCATGCACGCTGGGCTCTATTCTTACCTATAGATACTGGTGGACAGGGGGCTGGCTAATTCCACAATTAAGGTGTATGCAGCAGCCATTTCGTCCTGCCATGAGGGATTTGGAGGCAGGTCAGCCTTCAGTCAGCCGCTTATGTCGCGGTTTTTGCAGGGGGTCAGGAGGCAGCGCCCAGTAGTGCACGCCTCCGCCCCACAGTGGGATCTGCCGTTGGTGCTCGAGGCTCTGGTCACAGAACCATTTGAGCCCCTGGAGCTCTCCTCCCTGAAAGCACTGTCATGGAAGACAGCATTGCTATTTGCCTTGACTTCGGCCAAAAGAGTGTCCGAGCTGACCGCTCTGTCGGTGCACCCAAGCTGCCTTTTGATCCGGGGTGACCGTAGCGGGGCGACACTCAGACCGAACCCCTCCTTTACTCCTAAGAGCCTAAGGAGTTCGTTCAGGTCAAGGGCTACTCAGTTAGGTGGCTTTAATCTTCCACCCCATATTGAGGCCAGGGAGGCTAAATTGCACCTCCTCTGCCCAGTGCGTGCGCTAGCATGTTATGTAGAGCGCACGGCTGCCATTAGACGCACTGAACAGCTGTTTGTGTGCTTTGGGGATGGTGTGGCTAGAAAAGCTCTCTCCAAGAAGCGCCTAACAGGATGGCTATGCGGGTGCATTACACATGCCTATGGACGGGCGGGGAGAGCCCTCCCCACTGGGGTCCGTGCACATTCTACACGGGCTGTGTCAAACAGCCTTATTCAGCAGCGTGAGTGTAGAAGATATATGCACGTCGGCGTCTTGGTCTACGCCAGGCTCCTTCATAAAATATTATCTCCTGGACATGTCTGGCTCCTTCTCGTTGTCTGTGCTTGCCAGGCAACGCATGACTGGTGAGAGGGGGGGTGGCTGTGGGTCAGCAGGTGTCTGACCCCCCCCCTGGACATAAAGCACTTGTGTTTTCCCATGCTCCTGAGGGACTCGGGTATGGTGCGCAATCAGCCCCATACAGGGCTGGAGGCAGGCTGGGAGAGCCTTCCTCACTATTGTCCATGCCCACTCTACACGGAGCGTGTGTGAGTGTGGGGGACGTGGTGCACTTATGTTTTCCCATGCTCCTGAGGGACCTGGGGAACATGGTGCGCGGTAGGCTCCAGACGGAGTCTCCGCACAGATCTTTTCCATGCACACTCTACACGAGGTAAGCGTGTGTGAGTGTGCCTTATCCAAATTGCGGCCCCAACTTCTCTACGGTTACAACCGGATGGGGAAGTGGGGATGCAATGGATGTTAGCCAAAAGCCGGTCAGGGACGGTGTGGTGGGTCGATGTTGTTGGATGACAGGGCGTGTATACATCGGGGCTCCGCCCACTGTACCCATAGAGTCCAGTAGAGGGCGGAGCCTGTGTGAAATATAACAGGGGGTTACGTATTGTAACCCTAGTTATATAAGCACAGGCGGAGCCCTCTACCTGGGGGCCCTGTCTTTCCTAGTCCGCTCGCTGAAGAGTGTATAGGATAGTGGGCGGCGGGTGTAGCCGCCTTTATATACTGTGGGCCTGCGCGCGCATTCAGGTAGGCTCGCCCCGATTGGCCTGCTACGTTTACGTAAACTCAGTAGGTGAAAGCACGCACAGCATGATAGAGAGTAGTACCCATAGAGTCCAGTAGAGGGCTCCGCCTGTGCTTATATAACTAGGGTTACAATACGTAACCCCCTGTTTTTGCCGCCGACGGGCGCAGGAGCAACAGCCTTTGTTGTCAATGAACAATAGCCTGGATTAGGCCGTAAAGACACTTTTTGTGTATCGCAGAGCGGACTGTTTAATTTTGTTTGTGTTGTTCGGCTGGAAAACTGTCAATATAATGGATCCATGCATGAAATCTGTCTCTGTTTATTTTGTTTAAGGAGCAGATTATCTGTTTATTATTTCTGTTTACCTTTATAATATTATTTCATTCAAGAACCCCTTGTGCGTTTAATTAACACAACTATTTTAGATAGTTGATCATTACAAAGTATCTGTAGTCGGTGGTGTTTATTATTCTAAATTCAAGTGTCGTGTGTTGAAGCTCAAAAGGGGATCGTATGATGGTGACAAAGAGAAAGAAAGTCACTCTAAATAACTAATAAGCTCTATTTCCACCTGTAGCAACATGCAAACACACATTCAGGCCGTCACTCTGTCTCCCTCGCTCCTCGTTTATCTGGCCTTCCCTCCTCTTATCTTTACTTGTCTTCTTCTCATTTCCTCCAGACCTTGTTTCCTGGGTGTCTGAGTGTGGCGCGTCATGCTGTGGATGAAGTGGAAGATGGGGGTGGACTCGCTCAGAGGACGCAGACGGAGGCTGCCCTGCTCGCTCTGGTTCCTCCTGCTGTTCGCTGCTGGAGGTCTGCTGCTCTTCATCCACCAGAGGGATCTGTCAGAGATGGTGCAGCATAAATACCCAGGTTAGTCCACCCCCCCCCCCCCAAAACCGCATATACTTCGACACTGTAGAGAGTGAGGAGCATACACCTGCCACAAATAGACAAAGCACTGTTAGTAGTTTGTTAGAGGGTGTTGACCATGCCTAAAATGAAGACTGCTCAATCACAGCTCGGTTGTTGAGGAATAAATAGTAAATAATAAACAGAGATAGTGATTGCTCCAACATTAACCTAAATACATCAACTTACGTGCATGTATTGTTTCTTATGGTCATTCGTGTTTTGACCACTTTACTATACGAATGATTTCCCATTTGTTAACTTTGCATTGACTTTTGCATTACTAAGCATAACATTTTGAATTTTTCTCAATGCATTGCAAAAATCAGGAGAGCGCCGGTGAAGATGGCTGCATTGTCTTTTGGCTTTTTTCGTATTTTTTCAGTGTTTATTTCACTATTTATTTTCTGTTTGTCTGTTTTATTGAGTTGCACTGTTGGAGGAGCCTGTGACCTAAGATCGTCATCGTCATAACTACACTGTAGCTATGCATGTATGACCAATAAAAGCCTTGAACCTTGATTACCTCTGAGTAGGGCTGCACGATTTGGGGAAATAATCTAATTGCGATTTTTCTGACAGATATTGCGATTCGAATTGCGATATTTGTTTTTAAGCGACCCAACGGAAGTTTATTGTAAAATGCGGCCATAACTCCAGCTAGGAAGGTCGCATCAACGTGCTCCCGTCTCTAGCACCCCCGCAGCCCGAGCTACGAGTGAAATAACTAAACTTACATGAGACTTCCGTTGGGCTGCTTTAAAGTCGAGCTTCAGTTTAAGATTCACCCTGTAATAGAAACATGTGATGGAGCATTACTAACCTGACTCAGATGGTTTCACCAAAGCATCTAGGAAAGCTCCATTGGAAGCCATTTGGAAAGGGCAGGCACTTTCAGAAGCACTTGGCAGGTGATTGGATCAATCTGTCTATCACCTTCTATCATGGGCCACTTCTGATTGGTTAACAATGGCTGGTACATGTGGAGCACAGCACTTCTGATTGGTGGGGATGACTGACACACAAGAAGATTTTTTAAATCTCAGGCTTTGCGATTTGATAATTGCATCATTTCAAATCGCGATTTCGATTTTAAATCAATTAATCGTTCAGTCCTACCTCTGATCAGAGGAAGCTTTATTATGGTCTGAGCTTTATTATGATATAGTGTTGTACTGTGTAACAGATCACCACTGGTTGTGTGCTTGCTGTATTGTCGCTGTTGAATAAATAACTAACAAAGCTACCTGACGCTCACTGTTTAAGGACTGGCTGTTGGTGTGATTATGAGTATAGCCATGTGGTGAAATAGCTGTGTTTTGATGCTAGAATAGATCAAGAGGACGAAACAAAGTGCAACTGAACATTGAATTAGACATGTTTAGGTTACTCAAAGGGCAACGTTTTAAGACAAAATCCAAGAAATGGCCAAACCAGACCCTTTTATTTTAATTTGAAACCTGACGCATCTGCTGCATATCATTAATTATATTCTGAATGGGACTGTGGTGTGGGAGATGAACATCATGCTGTATTGAATATGACTTCAAACTAGAAGTTAAGACCATAAACTCATCAGGGAAATGTTTACTCCGGTAACAAATCAAGCAAAGACTGAAGTCACTTTCTCATAGAGATCCCAACATTCTGAGTCCCTCCTGCTGAATATTAGAGAAATGGCAGAGCCACTTTTGCATTGGCATAACTTTTAAGACCCAACGGTAAACACCCGGAGCAAAATGATTTTGTTATACTGGTTGAGCATTGTACCAACCCCCTTTGTATATTAGTATTTAGTAATGTTGCAAAAAGTACGA
The DNA here is from genome assembly GCF_902827175.1 of Gymnodraco acuticeps. Taxonomy (NCBI): domain Eukaryota; kingdom Metazoa; phylum Chordata; class Actinopteri; order Perciformes; family Bathydraconidae; genus Gymnodraco; species Gymnodraco acuticeps. The sequence goes on from NW_022990379.1 coordinate 163,067, forward strand.
TACAGGTTCCATAGCCCTAACCATACAATACACACCAAAAGCACAGCCAGTCGTGGTTTGGTCAGAGTTTCCACAGAGATGGAGGGAGGTCTACCATTCAATATCCAAATGAGTCAAACAGGGTCCTCTTAAAGGGACCCACTGTGCGTCTGCTTGGCTCTCAGCATTAAGGAGATTTGGGTTTAAGCAGCCGTGATGGGAGAGTGTCCTGAGTGTGTGAAACTAAGCTGCTTCATGTAGAAACAAGAGATGAGCTGCTTGCTTAGATGCCTCTTTGGCTTGTACTACACTCTAAATGAGAGCAGGATTAGTTTGTGTTGTTGTTGTTATTGTTGTTGTTGGACCAGCTCATGCAATGGACTTCGACTCAAATATATTGACACACATCGTCAGTGCTCATATTGATGACCTTCTCACATCATCAGGGTGATTTTATGTTGTCTTTTTTTAAATCTATAATGAGAGTAACATTGTTCGTGTTGCCACTGCTGTAAATAATCAATGTGTTTGTGGTCCCGCATGGCTCTCCGGGGATAAAACCTGACACTAAAGTCAACTGAGGTGCCACAATGTGCTGTGTTTCAACAGCATTGTGAGTCATTTTAAATATCAGAGCAGTGTCACAGCAAATAGAGCCACTCAGCTAGAGGCGAATCTCTCTGACCCTCTCATTTCCCCCTGATTGTCAGAAGCTTTCAGGCAGCGTGTCAGGTGAAAACAAAGAGCCATTCACAATGAAAAATACACAAAACACACACATCACAAATCAACAACCTGTATTTGATGTTCATGACAAATAACAGGCAAAAACACAGACAGAAGATATCTTGGTCGAAACATTTTAGAATTAGAACAAATTGAGGCAAATAGTTTCATCTTTCCCTTTGTCATGTGTGAGCTGGATGGATGTGCACAATTAGGTGTGACTGCCATTTGTATCACTTAAAATGGCTAACATTTTAATTTAGCCCATCACTGGATGCATTCAATATTAATCTACATTTTTTAAATTTATTATGGAATAATTGTTTTCTCTTTGATAATGGGTTATGGGTCTTTTTTGTATATTTTCAGAATTAATAATAATAATAATAATAACTTATTTCTATAGCGCCTTTCATGATACCCAAGGTCGCTTTACAAGGAAGGACAGCAGTTTATACAAACACAACAAAAACAAAAGGTCAGACGAACAGTTTATTGCATTTTGTTGTGTGTGTTGGACGCATTTTTAATATCGTCTCCAAACAAACACTGTCACATTCACTTGAAAGAGTATTTCTGGTGTATTCTACCTAGATCTATAACCTTTCAGAGAAGCTATATATTTGTTTATGATAATGTTTAACTCACCAAAGAAACAGGTTTTAGATTGTTTTAGTATTATTTCTCTAAAGTGTGTCCCTCATTTTACAACTCTGACATGTTTTTAGAATTGTTATTTGATCTAAAATAAATCATATGTATTAAATGTTTTGTATTCAGACGCAGCTGCACTTCTGCTTATTTTCCTCCTTCAGTTCGTCCCCCTTGAGCATAATCATATAGTATCTCGTAACGTGTGAACACAAACTGCAGAGTATTGCCCACATCTCTCTTTTGCACGTCATTGAGCACTTGACATTCATTTACTGACGGTTATTAACGAGTGCTTTGACATTTAACATGCACGCTTTAGAACAGCTGTCTGGAGGAAACGTCTCACCGTTTGACAACAGTTTCACTCTGACAGGCAATCAGACATCTGACCTCAGATCAGCCTGCAATTTCAACTGATCTAAGTCATAGCTGCTGCTTTATTATTTGCATAGAGAGCAGAGTCCTTTACCACTTTGTGACTGTAGAAGTCATTGTATCAGATATTAGCAAGTGGTGTGTTTTGAACAGCTGATGGGAAAATGCACATCCCATTTCATGTCCATTTAACATCGAGCAAGATCAATAAACGGTAAATATTGTGTCTTAGTCATCGTCAAACCTTTGCTATATAATACAAATACTGTAGATATTTTTCTTTGTAACGCTCGTTCTCACTCAGTGCCTTAAGAAGCTTAAAGGTCCCATGTCATGCTTTTCTGGTTATTACCCGTCCCCTTGTTGTTATGAAGCTTTTTCTGCATGTAAACTGTCTGCAGAGTCCAAACCCTCAAAGTACACCCTGTAGCGAGTAGAACTCTAACACAGAGAAGACCTGTCTGCTGCTCCAGAACGCCTCGTTGGAGGTTTCTCTTTTTCTTCCTGGTACCAAGTGCCACTGGTAGCACACACTCAGCCTTATCTTTTCTCAGCCGCAGCTGCGTGGATCTCCACAGTACTCACGTGTGCTCAGACTGAGTTCAGGCTGAGTTCCGCGGGGTCTTGCTGTCTCGCAGACCCCGCGCAGCAACCAGGAAACGACACCAGTAATCCAGCTCACACTGTCGGCTCCTCGAGTCTCAAAGGGCGGAGCAGCGAGCCCCGCAACGTCCCGCCAACACGGCACCCAGACCCCACGCAGCTTTCTCATCTGTTTGTCATTTTCTGGTTGCTAACAAACGGTAAATGGACTGTACTTATATAGCGCTTTATCCAGTCTTTACGACCCCTCAAAGCGCTTTACATGCTACATGTCGTTCACCCATTCATACAGAGCAGTGTTCCTTACTCTAGGAACTAGCATTCACACACCGTTGGCCATCGGGAGCAACTCAGGGTTAAGTATCTTGCCCAAGGATACATCGACATGTTGACTGCATGGGCTGGGATCGAACCCACAACCTTCTGGTTGAAAGACGACCGCACCCCCTCGCAGCCACAGTCGCCCAACAAACAAGCAAATGCTATTGTAACACATAATCACTGATGTTCCGCTGTAACGGTGGTGGACTCATCAGAGCACAGTGGGCTCGCAGGGAGGGGGGGGCAGAAGCTCCAACAAGCCGTGTAGGACAGAGAGTGAATACACATGCTATACAGAGATGCTCTATGAGAAACCAATATGAGTTTGGAACATTGAACAATGTAAATGTATTCTAGTAGACCTCAACAGTGGAATTATGATCAGTAGGAATGGCCATGACGTGGGAACCTTTAAAGTATGAAATATAAGATTAATGTTAAACTTAGAAAATGCCTTCATGTCTTTTTATTCAGTTATTTTTTGTGGGCTCTATTGTTGTTTGTTCTCTTTCTCTGTTTAGTACATACTGTCTTATTGCAGCCAAAACGTCATTATTATACTGCAGATATTAAATAACTCATACATTAATAATAGAAAATAATAATATATGTACATTGGTAAATGATTCAAAGCTGCTTTGTTAAAATGTGCAATGCAATTACTAAGAAAACTATATAGGTAATTGACACTCGCAAGCATAATGAACAATAATACACTAAGACGTCCTCCTGCCATTACTGTATGTAGCACAGCACTGGAAGCTACATGTGTCAACTGTTAATAAGCTACAGCAGAAGTCTTTGTGTAATCATGGATAAAACATTTGTTCGTGGAATAAATTCATCAACAGCGGAAAATAAAAGCGATGGCTGCTTTTCGTGACGATTCCTCTCTTCTGATTACTAGCCATTTCCCAGCGTGTGTGTGTCTTATGATAAGTTTGCTGCATGAGCACATCCTTTTATCTCCTCTGTTATATCGCTACTTGAATATTTAAGTACACATTCTACTTGACTAAATCATGCATGAGACTGTGTGCAGTATACAGTCTCCAGCCCCCTCGCTGGAGCACAATGAGCAAGCAGTATCTCTGCCTGAAGCTATGGTGCTCCACAGAAGCTCATATCTAATAGAGCTGAGTTATAATACATTGGGTGTCAGCTTTTATCTCCCCCCCCCCGCTCTCTCCACCTCTTCATTTGGCTTGCAGTGTGCTGGAGAGCTTTGTATCCCATGGTTTGGATGGCTTGCACAATAGGAGCTGAGAAAACTGCAGTTTAACCGTCCACAGTCGCCCCGCTGATCTCTCCCAGGTAATTGTTTAAGGACAATTGGAGAAACAGCAGCCGGCGTCTCAGGGAGAAGGCCACTGAAGAGGCAGCAGCTCAGATACCTTTTCTGCACAAATGTTCACCTCTGGGCATTTTTCAGATGAGTGTGGCAGTTAGTGCTGTGGAGAGAGGAGGTCGGCATGTGTGTCACCTCACAAACTTTAATATATGGAGGAGGGGTAAGGAGGAAGAAGGAGGAAGGAAGGAGGACGGAGGAAGGATCTGCAGGTCTCCCTTGAAAAAGAGATCATTGATCTCAATGGGATTTTACCTGGATAAATAAAGGAATTGAATTGAATTGAGGAAGGAGGAGGAAGAAGAAGGAGGAGGAAGAAGGAGGGGGAGGAAGGAGGAGGAAGGAGGAAGGAGGAGGAAGGAGGAAGGAGGGGGAGGAAGGAGGAAGGAAGATGGAGGAAGGAGGAGGGGGAGGAAGGAGCAAGGAAGGAGCAAGGAAGGAGGAGGAATGAGGAAGGAGGAGGAAGGAGGAAGAAGGAGGAAGGAGGAGGAGGAAGGAAGATGGAGGAAGGAGGAGGGGGAGGAAGGAGCAAGGAAGGAGGAGGAAGGAGGAAGGAGGGAGGAAGGAGGAGGAAGGAGGAAGGAAGGAGGAAGGAGGAAGGAGGAGGAAGGAGGAAGGAAGGAGGAGGAAGGAGGAAGTTGCACTATCGCATCTTGGTAACGTGTGTTTAGGAAGCATGTGCCTGGATCTCATTGCAATAATAACATGTCATTCGTTAAGTGCTTTTCACAAAGGTAGCCCACGTTACCCAAAGAGCCGTTTAGCATTGCTGTCGCTCTGTGGCTCACACAAAGCCTACTTTTTTAAAAATTGTATCTTTTATTTTACTTTTTTCGGTTGTATATGAGCCCATTGGCATTCCTGAATGTAACATTAGGAACCAATACCCGGGAACACACACACTGACACTGAGGGAAAGTTTGGCTATGTGTGAACTGTCATTTTCGCATGGTGATTTAAATCACACACACACACACACACACACACACACACACACACACACACACACACACACACACACAACACACACACACACACACACACACACACACACACACACACACACACACACACACTGTTGGGGAAACAAAGCTGTCTACCAATTACTTCACACTGTAAGAAATATAACTACTGTATGGAAAAGCTACTGAGAAGACATTAGTTTTCAAATAGTCTTTTCTTTCCTTTTTTGGCCCAAAAGTGTTCATATAGTTTCAGAAGAACACACATTTGAACTTGAAGCACGCATGCAAGTATGAAAGTAGTTGAACCATCAGCAAGCAAATGCAAAGTGTTGTAAACTACTTGTATTATTACAAAACACAATTTCTTTAGGATGATAGGAAAAAAGCCTATCATCCATCCTTACTACGGCATTTGCCACTTGATTGACGGACAGGTAAGCCAGTCGGAGTTGTATTGTTTGTGCCATACGGGTTCACGCAGTCATGAGGGGGCCTCACCTCCTCATCTGAAGCGCAAATGCGGCGCCATTAGTGTAAGCCACTGGGGGCAGGGGCGGCCCTGTCGGTAGATCATTTGGGCGTGGTCATTTTAAAAGCTCAAGCTGAAGAAGTGTGGGCACCCTGGTATAGCACATGTCTGAAGTTGAATTGGCTCTCTAGTTAAATGTGCCAAATTAAATAAATATGTTTGTCATTTTCACTTAGCCTTCATTGTTGCTATAGCCTCCAGCTGCAGCTGCACAGAGTGTGAAACACAGCTGTACATTACATTAAGGAAAGTGCTGTGTGGGTGTGAACAACTAATTTAATAATGTTGTGAACAAGTCCAAGCAAAAAGTAATATTCAGTTGCTGATGGTGGACGATTCAAAAACAGATGTGATAAGATGATTTTCGTATTGAACTGTTAATTAGACAAATAGGTGCTAATTGTCCTTTCTATCCTGGTTTGTTTTTGTAACCAAAGAACAACTTATTATTTAAAAAGAGTGTTTACACTTTTTATAATTCATTTCTCATCTTGTCATCGGCTCATTTTGTTTCCAGTCCTCAACTTTATTGAATGTTTTCGCTCTCATTGTGCCATTATCCGATAATAGCAAGCCTTTTTTCAGCTTCAAAGCAAACCCACCCACACACTCTCTATGTAAACGGTATTTAATTGCTAAAGTGCCAGATATTCTTCTCTCAAAGACAACAGAGAGGAAATGTTGGACTTCACCAGATAGCCATGACATTAAACTACAATTGAATGCAGCTTTGTATCTGCTTCATGAGCAATTGTTATTAAGGTTGTATGTAACTTTGAGCATATTGACTTCATGCATTTTCACTATTCACTAGCCAGAGATGGAGCACTCAAGTCCTGGACTCGGACTTGAGTCGGACACGAGTGCCGATTTTCGGGATCGTGACTCGACTCGACTCGCGCACTGATTGACGCGACTCAGACTTGGACTCGTGAATTCTCGCGTACGCTGACTCGGACTCGACTTGTACATTGACGCTTTGACTTGGACTTGGACTCGAGCAAGTTTTCTCTGGAGTCTGATGTCCTCTATCCTGGCATGTGCACCTGCGAGGCGAGTTCACGGACTGGGCCACGCTATTCCAGTCTAGAGATGTCTAGAGACACACCCCGCATCGTGCTGTATGCTTTCACACATTCTGCTTCCACATTGGAAAAGAGCAGCGCAAAATGCTCGTTATGTGGAAACAATATTGAAGAGAAGGCTTCGTAACACATTACTCTAAGGATCGAGTTCAGACATATAGGCTGTCTTGAACACTATCATCAGAGTAACGTGATCTAATCAATAAATAAAGATTCAGCCTAACACGAAAGCACATGGCTACTTAACATGCAGAATGATGTCATTTTGCATGCTAAGTAGCCATGTGCTTTCTGGGGCTAAATCTTTATTAGTACATCGATTTAACCGGTAAAAGTTCCTTCAAAATAAGAGTCCCGATCTTATTACTATCAAAATAAAAGTGCAAAACGAAAACTTTACCATAGGAAAATATTGGCATACAAATATAATCACTTCTCTAAAAGGTAACTCATTTTAAATATAGTTTATTTATATATAATAATAATATTAATATTAGTAATAAGCTTTATATTTGTATAGCACCTATTACAAGAATTGTAGCCAAACTCGCTTCACAGTAGTTCAATAGACAGATTAGTATAACATGACAGGATAAAATCAATGTCGAGGAGCAGCTAAATTTCAACACCTATATCCACGAAGATTAATACATGAAGACTTGTGACTCGGACTTGACTTGGACTCTTCTTAGGTGACTCGGACTTGGACTCGGACTCGAACACAGGTAATGATGACTCGGACTCGACTCGGACACTCCTTGGGTGACTTGGACTCGACTACGACTCTCCCTTGGTGACTCGGACTTGGACTCGGATTCGAAGAGTGGTGACTCGAGAATGACTTGGACTCGTGAATTGGTGACTTGACTACAACACTGTCACTAGCTGACTCGATATAAGCATCATTTTGTTATTGAAGAGTGGCACGGTAAAACAAACTCCTGAAAATGTCAGACTCCATGAACTGACTGCATGACTAAAGTATACAGAATAAACTACTACCCTTCGATTGTCATTTAACACTTAATCCCATAATATAAGTCCATCACTTGCACTCCTCCTGAGAAGAAGAAAAGCTCCATATTGAGTGATACAGTATTTAGGCAGCTTGCCATACAGTAAGCTGGCAGCTGGAAGCATAGTGTTCGATACATCACTGCAGAATAACTGGTATCAACTGGTGGAGACTTGCAGACAAAACATTGCAGGAGAGGTTAGCAGTTAGGAGATAATGGGCAGAGGAGGGAAAGCAAGATAAACCATATCTTCAAATGCACGGAGCCTTGTTTATGTTGGCCGCCATCATGCCAAGTGTATCCTGAAACACTACACTATTCCAAATATACAGTTAATACAAAATATAAATGAATGGTCTGGATTGTCCACTGTTGGCTTCCCCTCTAACTCCACGTCCCTCTATCTTTGTCCACATGGAGCCTGCTTGTTTCACGCTCCAAGGTAACATTTGATCTCTCCGTCAGAGGTCCGATAATCCCTTAAGCCTTGTCTGTTTGCAAAGTCCAATTTAGCTGCCTCTTAATGTAATTAAATTGTGCTGCACCATATTTGAATGCAAATCCTCCGCTGGATGTTTGTGGATTTATTAAAAAAAAAATGATCCTGCTTTTCCATTCTTTCATCCGCAAAGCTCCTTTAACAAAGCCTGCTTCTGTTGTGCTGGCACTTTCCCCCTTTCATTCCTCCCAGAGCAGCAACATCACTGGAAAGCAGTTCTTGGAAACACTCTACCACAGTCATTTTTAACCAACTTTAGGTACAATTGGCTTCCTAAAAACATGGGGGGTATTTAGTCTTTTGGGCTACCTTAATTACAATGTTACAGCAGTGCAATCCTGCTCAGTGTTGGGATCACATGACATTCGGAAGGGGACTTATCGTCATATCTGTGGTTCCAGATCCAACTGTGCAGGCCTCTTGGGTTCCCTGAAAACAATAACAATATAAAAACAGACTATCCTCCTGCATCAGGTGCCTGCATCACCGCCTCTTCCAGACTTTTGCCGTATCAATTGGATATAAAATGAAGCCGCTCAGAGGCAACTGCAAGGTCATGTGGTTTTCCATTAACATTAATGCCCGGGGTGATGCCACAGGAGCCCTGCAACATCATCTGGTTTCCCTGCCATCTGATCTGACTCGCCATTTTCCTTCCATATGCCAATCTATACATATAGATTTTGTTTTTCTACATTCCTGCTCCAGCAGAGGTCAAACACTAAGGAATAGCTTTGAGGAATAGAGAAGAAAGAACACTTTTGACATCAATTGTTGAATGAAAGTTGAAAATACTGCAGGAAATTGGAACTATTGTTATATTTTGAAGGCTTCCCTGCAGGGTCCAATGAACAATGAGCTTTCAACTCAAATTCTTCAAAACAGCTGATCTTGTTCTATCCAGAAAACCATGAGATTTAAAACGCAGATCCAGAAGCAACCTGAGAGGCAGAGCATTGATTGAAACGTAAAGAAAAACATGCTCTGGTCATTCTTTTCGACTTGTTTTCAGCCGGTGACGAAGCATTCGGGGGTTAAAACCTCCACTGAGCAGCAGAACATGGCTTGGCTGGTGGTGGTGGGGGGTTTCGGTTGACCTTTTCTATAATGTCCCGCTGAGTGACATTAAAAAAACTCCAAAGGAAATGAAACAGAACAGTGCCGGAGCATCAGGTGGATCCAGCAGTGAGGCTGATTTTTCAAAAGTGTCTTTGAAGACGGCAATCACAGATTCTGCCTCTGTTCTCCGTCAGTCTGTCTCACACTATGTCACCGCGAGAAGCACCGTTGAGGCTCGACGCAACTTTTCCGTCACTGGAAACACAAAAGGGGGTTCATCTTTAGTAAGACAGCTTCAGATAAACAAAGACAGTTGGGAAATCATAGATATAAGTACAAAGACCCGAGTTCACAGTGGCATTCTTGCTCCGGATTCCAATTTTCTGCACATATCTGATTGTTTTGGCTGACTGACCATATCTATTTCAGGATGGAGCCCATATCCAACAGCAATAGAAACTAAAAGTGATTTCAAAAAGACATCAGTAAAGATTAGTACATCTGGGCTTCCTGCAGGCTCAAATACCATCCGAGACATCGTGACAAAGCATGTAACCACGTTTCTCTGTAATGACTACGTGCCGGTCGGCTTCAGCGGCACACAGGCTGATTTAACTCAACTGGTCTTCTTGCTCACTATGACATTGTCTTGGCTGTCGGTGTCCACAGTCGCTCTGATATCAGTCCTGGATTTTCAGGCAACAAGAGGATTTTCGTTCCCATGAGAAATCCAATTAGCCAAGGCTGGCGCTGATATCAGAAACTGCCTAATAACATGCAACATGACTGACACATAGGGAGCCAACACTGACATCTTTGCTTTGTTTCCAACAAACTGGGGGGGAAATAAAACATTTAGTCCATTTATGTTTGCTTTCTGTGCCTTATGAGCTCATAGCTGGTCCGTTTTAAAGAGTCAGAATCGATTAATCAAGACTTATATTATATCGAAATGATCTAAAGTATGAAATACATTACATATACTGATAAAGACATCACATGGCTCACATAGCTGGTGCCTAATTCCGTGTTTTATCTTAAGCTTCACTCTTAAATATGCATGTGATCAATTTTGTAATCTGGTTTAGCATGATTGGAGTTGAATCGTGTCATACAGCTGAAGATAATAAAAAAAGGGCTTAATTTAATCTCGTGACCATACATTACATTACCATACATGTCACTTGTTAGACGCTTTTATCCAAAGTGACTTACATACTCAATACTGTGGGCAATCACAGGAGCAATTTGGGGGGAAGTGTCTCAGGGACACAACGACATGCTGACTGCAGCGGGGTTTGAACCTGTGACCCCCTGATCCCAACACCAACGCACAACCCACTGTACCACACGCCTCCCACGCTTCCTCAGATACTGTGTCGTACCTCTACCCATATGACTAGGGAAACAGAGATTGATGGATTCATAATAAAGGTAATATCTTACCTGTCTAGTTTTATGCTGGTATAGTGAAATAAATGTTTACTGTTGTCCAGAAGTGACGACTTGATGAATTCAATCTCAATTTGGCTAAATCTGAAAAAGACTTTCAACTTCTGGGCTTGGGCTTTATCACGAGTGACGTGTGACGTATCTTTGACTTCAGCCTTTTGAATTGAAATACTTAATACCTTGAAGCCGAAGTCAAAATATTTAAATGTATGTTATAAAAGACAAATTAATTTTCTTACTCCTGATTTTTTATATTCATTTGACACAAATTCAATATTAAATTCCCCAGAACGGCTTTGTTTGAACCAATCAAATATAATTCAATCAAGTAGGAGAGAACTATAATTAAGGTTACATTGGGTGTTTACACAAGTTGGTACAAAATTGTACTAAAGACAATTTAGTTCAGAGAAGAAGTGCATTGTTACTTGACTAAGACATAACAATATGGTATATGTATGTATTGTGAAACTATAAGTTGGTCCTGCTTCTGCTTGAATCCATGGAGCATTGATCCAAAACAATCTCTTTTGCAGGCCTTAATGCTGGTAGTAATATATCAGCTTTCCTTAAAGTTGGTGGTGATATTATCTACTCCTTAACCTGCCAGCTATCTGACAGAAAGAAACGTTATCTGTTAACTTCATCTGACAGCTGCTCTGAAATAAGTGAGTTCACATCAAACATAATGTTCCTTTCAGAAAGCTCCTCTTCAACTCTGCAAACACATCAGACGAGAGAAAAAAACGTGTCTTAAGTATTCCCAACCAAAAGGAAGTGTGCAAGTTGTAGCTTTGTGACTATCTTCCATAGGGTTGAGAAGCACCATAAAGGAAGAGAGATACAAAGTGGGAGTGGGAGGAGAAAGGAAGGTTATATAACCACAGATCTCATCTCACTTGTTCCTTCAAAAGCAAAGCAGTTATAACATACGCCAATGTTCAAGGTCGTCACCGCTCAGAATGCAGATTAGATGGGATATTTGTATTATTTTGTTATTATTCCATTTAATGAACATGTCAGAAACAAAACATACAACAATGAAACATTTTATATAATCATAATTATAACAAAGAGATGCAAAAAATAATTCTCAAATAGTCTCTGTCATGTTCAACAGGGGCAAGACGAAGCTTAAAAAAACCTTTCTGGTCCGACCCCCTCTAGCGTACATTCATCTTGAAAATAAAAGATTAGGTCAGCTTCATCAGCGTCACGTTCGTCATGTTGTAAACAAATGCTTTTTTTGTACAAAATAACCAAAAAAGAAATAACTTTTACAATGACAAGAAATAACAAGCTTGAGTTCACAGGTCCCGCTCATAACATGGATGTATAATAAGAACTGGATACAGCGTGGGAGGCGGGGTCTCGTTCTTTCCTTTGAGAGCTGCTCATTGGCGCATGAGGACAAAATGGCCCAACTTTTGAGAGAGCGAAACGTCACAGATTACCCATCATGCCTAGCTGTCAGAGCAGAAGAACCCGTGGCCGTTTCTCAATCGCGAGGATGCTGGCTTGGTAGTCGCGTACTTCCAAGTCACTTCCTTCAGAAACGAAGCCAGTATGCTTCCAAGCCACGGCTTCGGAAAACGAGGAAGAATGGAACAGACTAACGTCTACACTACAGGCGTCAAAAAATGCTTTCAACGCTTCGCCCATTCATTTGAATGGGGTGACGTAGGATATTTTCAAACTTCGCCGAACTGCATTGTGGGTAGCATGGCAAGGCGTTGCAAGCATCGCGAGCGTCTATCGGCGTCTATAGGCTCGATGCTTGCTCGAAGCTGGCGTCAGCCAATGAAATCCCGTTTTTGCAAATCCCACCAGTACAAGCGCTAGCCAATCAAACCGCGTGCAAGCTGGGAGAGCCAGACCGCAGTTCATTTCCTCATATTCCAAACGAGAAATTACGGTAGCAAATCACCCGGTTCTTTCCGACCAGAACTATTTACCGGGATACAAACCGGAGGAACCAGGCATGGAGGGAGGTGGCAGAGACAGTGGGTGAAACTGGTAGGTTTTCGCCTGTTTGGGGATTTTATATCCAGTTTACTTCGTTTTAACATTGCTATTGCTTTGTATGTCGGGGGCAGGAGATTCATGTGATTGGTTGTTGGTCGCGTTGCTCGCAAAAAATCGCCAAGCTTCAGACACGCCCAGCTTCAAGCTTTTTCGATGCCTGTAGTATAGACGGGCCGTAACAAGTGTGCCACTCTCTCTAACGGTTTCAACATAAACTGTACCGAAAATAAATACCTCACGATGTCTATCTAATTATGAACTTGCTTTACTTTCACGAAACACATTGTTGGTGATAACAAACAAATGTAACAAAGTAACTATTTACCAACACATGTTCTACGCCACTACATACTTACCTTTAAATGTACGCTGAGTCGGTTCAGCCATTCTCCGCAAGAGTTTTTGAAATTGGTCCGTGCGCAAAGCATTTTAAGGACGTGAAGCCTCGAAATTACCCCCAAACCAAGGACGCGGCCTCGGTGGAATTCCAAATATGCTAGAGATTGGAACAGTCCTTCGGCGGCACTCGATGACGTAGCATCTTTGAAATACTGGCTTGGAAGCCAGTTTCCTCGAGATTGAGAAACGGCCCGTATGTGCGCTCACAGAGCATGCTCCTTAAGCCCCGCCCCCCGAGCTCCCACTCTCGGCTCAGTAGAATGAATGGAGACAGAAAATAAATCTAGATTCGGCTTTTAGTGCATTTTACAACTTTAAGGACCTAATAATTCTAATAAGGGCTATAAAATACTTCATACTGGGTAGTTTATTTAGATTAAAAAAAAGTATCTTTCCCGATGTTAGTCAATGGGGAAAAGTCTTTCTGGGCCCAGTGACGTCACGGACTGATACGGAAATTGTAGTACCGCCGACACAACGAATATTTTCATCAGAGTCCCGCGCACATGGGGGCTCATAACCATTTGGTTTCTAAATAATAGTTTTAGTTTAGATAAACTTGTACAATATCTGCTCATCATTACAGTTATTCCACAGATCCACACGTTTTGTTGAGATGCACTGAAGTTTTGAATTTGTTCGTATGGATGTTTTTTTATTTAAATGCAGTTTTCCTCTCAACATATTGTTGGCATAACCAAACTTTGAATTTAATATTGTTTTTAAGTAGTTAAAATATCTATAAATATGACTGTAAGTGAATCCCTCAGACATTACAATGAGACACCCAAGGCTTAATTAGGCTGTATAACCTGCTTCTAAATCTACGGCATAGTTTTCTCCTTGAAGAGGACAAATTATGCTTATTTTCAGGTTCTTATTTGTATTGTCTGCCTCTACTCGGACATGTCTCCATACTTTAATGTTACAATGAAATGCAATACAATACAGCTTTATTTACAAAGCACTTTAAACCTCCAAACCAAAGTGCTGTACAGTCAAATAAACAAAATATACAAAAAATCCCACAGCACAGCTCAGACACCATAAAACAAAGTACAAGTAAAAACAATAGACGATTTAAAAGCAATAAAAGCAACACTCTAAAAGATGTCAATACTTCAAGGAGAAGAGGTTCAAAAAGGTCTTTATTCTTCTCATACTGCCTGTGCTGCAGCACCTCTTTTCACCCTCTGTCTGAAACCAGAGCCCAGTCTGCTCTGATTGGTTATCTTGCCGGCTCTATTGTGATTGGTCAACCCTTTATATATGCCCCGCCCCGTACAAAATGTCAGAGCACAAGCTCACTTTGTACCGGAAGCAAACAAAGGAATCCAGGGAGTGTGTGGGAAAGGGAACACAGGGATTGTAGCCTCTGCAGACCATTTACATGCACTAAAAACTATAGAACAATAGAGGAAAGGGAAATCACCAAAAAGCATAATAGGGCCTCTCTAAAACACGATAATGAGTTTTATCAGAGCCCATCTTCACCTTTTGAATTTGTCTCCATTATTTTGTTCTCTGATGAACAGCTTCCACATTTCTGCTGTGAAATATTTGAAGATTACAAACTCTTAATCAAATGTGATTCTTTGAATAGACTTCTGTCGAAGAGTTTGGACAAAAGGCAGCTTTACAACGAGCTGCCACCTCAAGGTCGAGATGAAACATTCGATATTTCATGTTTTCTTTGAGAAGCCTTGACGCCCGGGACCTTCGGTTTGTTCTAAAACATCGTGTCTCCCCTCTCCTCTGTGTACTTTGATACGCAGTAGCATGAGGTGTGAAGTTCAGCTATATGTAAAGTTTTCATTATCACTATACACCTGAGGTAAACACATGTTAATCCATATTCCTTATACGATAGGGTGTGTTTGCACTGGAAATAGCTTTTACTGGAAAATGACTTCATGTTAAGCTTCTGAAAATAAGATGATTACTCCAATAATCATATAGCCAAAGTAATCAGATGCTCTTAACTTTGACATATATTTGCAATCAGTGTCATCCCTCTTATCTGCCTCTGCTGGTTTGTCTTCTGACGATAATGCAGAAGCAGTTATTCTGTTAATTTAGCGGCAACTTCACAATCAACTATACGTGATGATTAACTTGTTTCCTATAGCCTCACATACATGCTTTCACTTCAGATTCCAGTCATTTTACAGCACAGTCCATCTTTCCTTCCTAGCTCTGTCTAAAAGCTTTGTCATGTTTTAGCTAATGGCTTTCAGCGACCCAATGAGAGGCCAGAGGTAACAGGATGTAACAACCTCAACCTAACTCTTCCTGTACGGTCACATACATGCTTTCACTTTAGATTCCAGGCATTGTACAGCACAGTATAGCATGAGGTGGGAAGTTCAGCTAAGGTGAAGCTTTCCGTATCAGCTCCAATATTGTATAAGAACCATGCCATTCTCCGCCCCTTATTATGGTCATGGATATTATTCTGAGAAGGGTTTCCACATCATTGTTCCCAAAGGACAAGTCCGGCCTCAGGAGCTGTAATCCGTCCCTGCAGTCTGAAGCCGGCGTAGCCATTATCAAATCAGACTTGAACCCATCCTCTGTCTGCCGGAGAGACATGTTGAATGGATATCATTGTGCACCGCTGAGGCTCCCATCACTGTAATCCCTCTACAAAGTGCAGGCACTCTGAGAGGAAGATGAAAGAGTGAGAGGAGAGAGTGGCCTATTCACCGCGTGTGTCACTGCAGAGGGCACGTTCAGGGTAGTTGGAAGAATCAGTGACTTCTCGGCCCTACCCGAACCCGAACAGAACAAAAGATTAAGCCCTCCTGCTATCGAGAGTGATAACAAGCTGTCAACTTCTAAAATGTAATCTGCTGACTCCGGGAGGAAGTGCTGGTGTCAGAGGAGTGGGCCGCCAACCGATGCTTATCTCCTAAATGATGTGCCATTGATGGAGAGAGCCGTGAACAGCTGGCAGATACACAAAAACCACCTCAGTTTGCCGCCAAACAAAAGGGTCCGCAGCAGCAAAGGAAATCCATACCGAGACAATTTTTGACATATTTATACAAACATATATCCCCTCTAGACCCCCTCTCATTCTCTGATGCGAGCCACAAAGGAAAGGTGATGGGAATGATACATTACTTGAATAGAAGCCAATAGATCGAGGATAATGAGGCATTGCCCCTGACAATGCTGACAAGTGATGGGCGGCTCCCCTCTGTCACCTTGTCTCCTGAGCCTTTCCTCTTTGCACAGATTGTTGAATTTTAAAAGCCATATTGCTTCCAACGCCGAGTCCTAATGCACACTTCAGTGGTCAGTGAGGCTTCGACATGGGAGCTGTCACCAAACTGCAGCAAGTAAATCAATAAACCCGTGCATTATGGTCTTTTTAGAGGATTTACTGTAATTGCCCGCTCCTACTGTATCTCTGTCCAACATCAACCTTTTTCTGTCTTTCTCCTATATGTTACAACTCCAATTGCTTTTTAATTGCCCAACATAGCAGATGGCTATTAAAACACACACACAGCCATATTTGACCATATTAGCAGTTATTATTGACAAGCTGTGTTTTTTTAATATGTGCTTTGAGGTCTGTAATAGAGTAACAAATCTAATCTAATGTTCTGGTCTATACAAAAAGACACTCAGTAGTTATGGCAGAAAAAGGAGATTAGTCACACAGGAGCTATTTCAGTCTGTGTACAATTTGATTTCAAACCAGAGCCACAGGGTGTTCCCTCGTGGACTTGGAGCTATTGATCCTGAAACACCAGTCATATGATATGAAATAAATACTCTTGGTTGTTTTCAGTACAGCCAAAGTAAGAGAGAAATGACTTTGACCTGCGGCTATTTTGGTCATCCCGGTGTCTCTCGTGGTTTGATGCTGCCTGGAGCCAAGAGGTACTGACTGCTAATGGTCAAATAACAGGAATATAGCTGATGTTTCCATCAGCAAATGGATATACAGGAAGTATAAAGTATTTATCATAGTGTCTGTTTATCAAGGACATACTTAAAGTAGGCTACGAGTTTACAGACATATACACTAGAAAAAATGCGGCTCCAAAAACAAGTTAAACAATAATGAAGACAAGGTGTTTTCACTTTAAATAAGTACAACATCTGCCAATAGAACCAGTGAATGTTTGCTTGGTAAGATTTCTTGAAATAAGAAGGGGTATTTAGATGAATCAGATCTTGTCTTTAGCTGGGAGAACTCATTTTGAACTATATTTCCCCAGAATCAGGAGATGTTGTGTTATAAATGTTAGTTGGTGATTTTCTGATAAATATGTAAAACAAATATGTGTTTCACTTGATATACAACTCAAAATAAGATGTTTTGACTTAACAAGATGATGTATTGTCTAAAAGCAAGACCCGATATCTCACTGCAGTGTTACTTCTGAAGTCATTGTGTCTTATATCAGGTGTAAAGACATATTCTGACTAGATATTAGACGAATATACTTGGCAAGATGTTGAGTTTTTGTAGTGTATGCGATTGAGCTCACTGCTAACAACAATGTTAGATTACTAATGCTAAGATTGATTACCATCTTCACCATCAATTTATTAGGAAAGCATGCACTTATATGCCGATTAGCACTGGACACAAAGTATAGTTGGTTATGGGTAAGTGAAATTCATGTTATACGTTTGCAGGTATGTGGTCAAAACCAAAATATTGGACACATTACATTTTCTGACCTCATGAGGAGGCATATCAAATATGTGGTGGTCACACATATATCCACTAAATACCATGAAAGTCTGTAGCAATTTCACGACAGTTCATCCAGTCGTTTTCAATATATTTGAATAATAAGGAAAACATGAACCTTGTGTGCCCGTGGAAAATTCAGCACAATTCTTCCACTGGAGACCATGAATGTATGCACCACATTATAAGGTAATCAATCCATTGAGCTTGGCTAAGCACATTAATATACCTCCCATAGCATCATAAAGCGATACATAATTAACATATGTTTTGGTCTAGTGTGATTTCCTGTATTGAGGATATTTTTAATCAGGAAATTATACAACCTTTGTTCATATTTTGTCTGAAGGTACTATTGACATCTCTTGTCTTGAGGTGTAATCTGGATCACTACGGCTGCTCAAACAGTGACATTGGTCGGAAAACATCAGAAACTATAAGCTTGGCCTTGGACGAAAGAAAAAAGAAAGTCAATTTCCTGCCTTGTGGTCTGGTAATGAGTTTGTCTGAGCCAGTGGCTGCTGTAAGTGAAACCAGAGGGACAAGACAGGAAATGATGTCGACCGAAGATACTGTTATTCGTCTTGTTCGATTATTTTTTACTTTCATGTATCCTGGGGTTGTATTGACGGTACACAGATGCCTTTATTCAGCACCACGCTGCTTCCCCTTTAGGCACACTGATGAGGGAAGGATTCTGTCACGATCTGTTGTGTTGTATCTTTTTCTGTCTTTGTTTTCATGTTTTATTTTGAAGAGTCTTCACCTCCTGTCTTGCCTGTCGCTTTCTGTCTGTTTTCCCTCCTACCTAATTACCCGATTGTGTTCACCTGGTGCCCCTGTGTTTTCTCCTCCCTCCTCACCTGTGTCTTGTTTTTGTGATTAGTCTTGTGTGTATTTAAGTTCTGGTTTTTCTGTCTGTCATTGTTGGTTCATTGTTTGTCGTTGACTGTGTTCACGAGATAGTGTTCTGTTTTGTTCCTTAAATCCTTGAAATAAAGGTATTTTTTATGTTTATTCTGCATTTGGGTCCTGCCTGCTTCACTCACCCTAACAGATTCTGTCAATAATCGGGTTTGAAAACAAAACAAAAAGTAGGCCACACTCTCGCCTCCTTTACTAAAGCTCTGTTGACTTTTGTGTTCTGGACAGATCCCAGAGGGGTTGTGTGGTTCTGCAAAACAAATTGGGTACAGTGATTCCCACAGCATGTTAATACTTTGGGGGGCCCCCAAAGTATAATGGCTCCCCCCAAAGTATAATTTGTGTGTTTTTTTTTTTTTTTTACTCAGTGAGCACTCATTTGCATTTGCATTGGTGGCAATGAGTGCTCAGTGAGTAAAAAAAACTTAAAAAACCATAAATTATACTTTGGGGGGAGCCACCCATAAATTATACTTTGGGGGGAGCCATTATACTGGTAAACAGCCTCTATGGGCGCGAGTCCAGACCCACTTTTGGAATCAAATGATGACGTCAGTGGGATTATCTCCTTTATCAACTCCTAAGCATCCCCGGGACAACATCACTAGCCCCGCCCCTAAAAAGGTGTGAACTTGAGCCAATCAAGGACTACTACTACTAGGTCGTCCTTAGACGAGTTTGCCAACGGGTTCGCCAATCCTCACGGTCCTCCATACACCCGGCCAGCTCTGTGGAGCTTTCCACCCCCACATCCTTCCTCAGCACCTCCATGTATGTTGGCGTGGGGCGCCCTCTTGGTCGGTGCCCGTGTGTTGGCTCCCACTTGGTAAGATGTGTGTGTGAAAGAAGACCACAAAAAACAGCAGTGACTGCTCTCAGCTGTTTAACACTTAAAGACCTAGACACCATCACCAGTTGTAGGTTGTCTGAAGTGCAGTGTTACTATGAAAATTCACTAGAATGCAGGAATTGAGAGAAAAAATCTCAACATTTTTCACGGGGGGGGGCACGCACCCCGCCCCGCCCCGAGTCGTTCCCCCAAAGTATATTTCATTTCTGCGGGAATCACTGGGGTATTAATGGAAAAATAGCAACTTAAAAATAGAAGATAGGTAGAAACAAGCACATGTCAGCACGTCCTAAACCTTAGGTTGTTATATTGTTATGTTTAAGATGGAGCACATATTGTTATGCCTCATGCATGAATAAACTCATATAGAGTTGTAGGAATCCACTGAGGCCACACTGCAACTCCAGTATAGCACATTATACACGATGTGTTGTGCATTCATACGAGGTCAAAACATGTGAAGCCATATAGGGTGCACTGGAAATATGTTTCACTGGAAAATGACTTCATGTTAAGCTTCTGAAAATAAGATGATTACTCCAATAATCATATAGCCAAAGTAATCAGATGCTCTTAACTTTTACATATCTTTGCAATCAGTGTCATCCCTTTCTTATCTGCCTCTGCTGGTTTGCCTTCTGACGATAATGCAGAAGCATTTATTCTGTTAATTTAGCGGCAAATTCACAATCAACTATACGTCACATACAGGGCGACTGTGGCTGTGAGGGGGTGCGGTCGTCTTTCAACCAGAAGGTTGTGGGTTCGTTCCCAGCCCATGCAGTCAACATGTCGATGTATCCTTGGGCGAGATACTTAACCCTGAGTTTCTCCCGATGGCCAACGGTGTGTGAATGTTAGGTCCTAGAGTAAGGAACACTGCTCTGTGTGAATGTGTGTGAATGTTAGGTCCTAGAGTAAGGTACACTGCTCTGTATGAATGTGTGTGCATGTTAGGTCCTAGAGTAAGGAACACTGCTCTGTATGAATGTGTGTGAATGTTAGGTCCTAGAGTAAGGAACACTGCTCTGTATGAATGTGTGTGAATGTTAGGTCCTAGAGTAAGGAACACTGCTCTGTATGAATGGGTGAATAACATGTAGCATGTAAAGCGCTTTGAGGGGTCTTAAAGACTGGATAAAGCGCTATATAAGTACAGTCCATTTACATTATGATTAACTTGAGTTGTTTTCCTATAGCGTCACATACATGCTTTCACTTCAGATTCCAGTCATTTTACAGCACAGTCCATCTTTCCTTCCTAGCTCTGTCTAAAAGCTCTGTCATGTTTTAGCTAAGGAAGTAACAGGATGTAACAAACTCTATTACTTCTGTCAGACGATGACCACCAAACAAATGCTTTTTTCCTCCTTTGACAGCCTCTGGAAGTATACACTTGACACATAAATGGACCTCCGTAACTCTCTCAATACTTGAGTATATTGTATCTGACATTTTTGAGGAAAAGCTAAATAGAGACATTTTCCCGGTGGGTTTTAACATTTTTTTCTTCTTTTCTGTCTTTGCCATAAATGCTCAGGCTTTTAACCCAGCCTTCAGTGGAAATTGAAAAGCTTTCAGTCCGTTTGTAGCCCTGTTTCCCTGAGTCAGAAGCATTTTCACTCATTGTGTTTTATTGCATTATACTGAGCCCATAACAGGTACAGGCCATTAAATTACATCAAGACAAATTGAGCTATTCACTACCCATTTCCAATTTTCTCTGAAGTTGGCACGAAAGAGAATTAGACATAGATCCGCTTATATATTTTCCCCCAGATATCACTGGAAGTCTGTGAGGCGTCTTCCTCCGCCATAAAACACAGAGCAGCTTGTTTTATGAGAACTGGCTTTCTGTGACCAAAGGATTTAACCTCCATATATATGAGGAGGAGGAGGAGGAGGAGGAGGAGGAGGAGGAGGAGGAGGAGGAGGAGGAGGAGGAGGAGGAGGAGGAGGAGGAGGAGGAGGAGTTCTTCCATTTCCAGTAAGAAGTACTCAGAAGTAGTACAACTAAATTGTATAAATATTCTGGTACCTGTCAATTTCCCACATTGAACATTCCTTCTTAAAGGTCACTTATTATGCAAAATCCACTTCTCCATGTCTCTTCTACATCAACATGTGTCCCCTCTTCTTCATGTCTCTTCTACATCAACATGTGTCCCCTCTTCTTCATGTCTCTTCTACATCAACATGTGTCCCCCTCTTCTTCATGTCTCTTCTACATCAACATGTGTCCCCTCTTCTTCATGTCTCTTCTACATCAACATGTGTCCCCTCTTCTTCACGTCTCTTCTACATCAACATGTGTCCCCTCTTCTTCAATGTCTCTTCTACATCAACATGTGTCCCCTCTTCTTCACGTCTCTTCTACATCAACATGTGTCCCCTCTTCTTCATGTCTCTTCTACATCAACATGTGCCCCTCTTCTTCATGTCTCTTCTACATCAACATGTGTCCCCTCTTCTTCATGTCTCTTCTTCATCAACATGTGTCCCCTCTTCTTCATGTCTCTTCTACATCAACATGTGTCCCCTCTTCTTCATGTCTCTTCTACATCAACATGTGTCCCCTCTTCTTCATGTCTCTTCTACATCAACATGTGTCCCCTCTTCTTCATGTCTCTTCTACATCAACATGTGTCCCCTCTTCTTCAATGTCTCTTCTACATCAACATGTGTCCCCTCTTCCTCATGTCTCTTCTACATCAACATGTGTCCCCTCTTCTTCATGTCTCTTCTACATCAACATGTGTCCCCTCTTCTTCATGTCTCTTCTACATCAACATGTGTCCCCTCTTCTTCAATGTCTCTTCTACATCAACATGTGTCCCCTCTTCCTCATGTCTCTTCTACATCAACATGTGTCCCCTCTTCTTCATGTCTCTTCTACATCAACATGTGTCCCCTCTTCTTCATGTCTCTTCTACATCAACATGTGTTCCCTCTGTGGAAAGAGACTCTGAAAGTTTCAGGAACAAAGATTCTCTCTCTTTTTGATCCATTTCTATAAAAACCTGTCTGAAAATGAGCTGATCAGATTTAGGCCACTTTATGATGTCATAACGATGTTTTGTCTTGTGTAACCATTAGCCAATCACCAACCAAGGTAACCCCCAGGGACTTTTTCCAGTGTGAACGCGATCTGTACGTATACTGCCGCCCAAAGTCCCCGGCCGGAAGTCCCCGGAGTTGGGGACTGGCTTCAGTAGAAGCTGCTGGGACTCCCAGCAGCTTCTACTGAAGCCTTCAGAGTAAATCGCCAGAACGCCGACACCTCCTCATCTCCACCACTCCCATGTTTTATTTTGTGTTGCCATAAGTTAGTCTCTCTGCGTTTCTGCGCTGGGCTAATGCTAATGCTAATAATGCTAATGCGAGGATAATAAAATGGCGGCTTCACAAAACTTTTTGGGAGTTTTACGGGGCGTGGTTTGCAATCCTTCCAGCCAATCAGAAAGAGAGCCGCACGAAAGTCCCTGCTCTCTAGCAGGGACTTTCGTGGGGGTAAAAAGGTTCACATTAACTAATTTTAGTACCGGCTCTTTTTGGTGTGAACGCGATAAAATAGTTCACATGAACCTTTGTGGGAAAAGTACCGCAGTGTGAATGCGCCTAATGCGCCTAATGTGTTATTGGTAACCTAATCTCTCTCAGAGGGGTGTGGGGAGGGGCTCTTTATTTTCATCTAAAGTAACAGAGAATCAGCACTTTGGAAACAGGGCTGAAACAGAGGGGATTATGGGTAATGCTGCCATGATCTGTTTGGTGTTTGGAGACAAACACTTCAGATACATGTTTTGTATATATCTGAGACCTATAATATATTGAAGAAAAACAGTATAATAGGGGACCTTTAAGTCAAAGTACAATAGTATTGGTATCAAGTAAAAATACTCATTATGCATAATGAGCCAATTCAAAATCATATTTATATTAAATTACTGGACTATGACTATTGATGCATTCATGTGTTTAATTACAGCCGATAAAGGTGGAGTTAATTTGAACGACTTTATAAACTGCTGCTGCATACTTAACCTGTAATAATCTTTCAATATTTAGTTTGTAATGGGTTTATATTTTTCATTAAGTTATAATCTAAACAAGTAAAGACACTACACATATCAGTTAAATGTTTATAAACAGAGTAACAGTTATAAAGGAGTATTTTGTATATGTTTTAAATGATTTATTAATTAATATAACATTTTTTCTTCTTTCTAATCAATCTTTATTGGATATATTGCTTTACTTTCTGATGTTTATATATTTTATTTGATATTTCATTATACATTTTTACTCCTTATATTTATATATCGTTTTTTATTTATTTAATTTTATTTTACAACTGTCATGAAAACCAATTTCCCCCTGGGATTAATAATGTGTTTCTGATTCAGATTTTTTATTGAAAATATATTGGCAAGGCAAGTTTATTTATAGAGCACCTTTCAACACAAGGCAATTAAGACATTAATAAAATAGCATTTCAAAACAGTCATTAAAAAGCAAAGATAATAAAATAGACATTAAAAGACAAAATACATGAATAAATATTAGAGATGTGAATAGTTCAATTAAAAGCAGCGGCAAAAAGAAAAGTCTTCAGCCTGGATTTTAAGAACATTGCTGGTAAGGTAAAGAAAGGTACCTCACAATTGTACTTGGGGATATCAATTCAAAACCTTTATTTATCCAGGTAAAATCCCATTGAGATCAATGATCTCTTTTTCAAGGGAGACCTGCAGCAGTAGGTTCCACAAGAAGACATAAACAACAGAACAACAAAAGGACATCATACAGCAAAATGTACAGGGATTACAATTTACATATTTAACCACAAGTACAGGTACCAACAGCATCTGATTTTGTAGCATCCAACCGAGGTTTAAAAACATGTAGTGGTACTAGCTTGGTAATTTTCCATTATTTTTGCAGACTGTTCCATGTTAGTGGAGCTGCACATCTAAAAGCTTTCTTCCCTAAGACAGTCCTAGCACTTGGCACATTTAATAAAACCACAGCATGTGATCTCAGGCAATAAGTACTTTCAATTCGCAGAGAGATCAGGGAGCAGATATAAGATGGTAGTTTATCCAACATGGCTTTGTAAATGAAAAAGTACCAGTGACTGAGCCTCCGTACAGTAAGTGATGGCAAAACCGCCTTGAACCGCTATGTACGTTGTTACTTTGCACCACTGTACAAATGCTATTATATATGAGGGTGGGGGGGTTTGTCCACCTCCACTGAAATGTATTCACTCACCAGCCTGTTTACTGTGAGTCTCATTGTGTCTTCAGACAGTCCAGGAACAGAAAATAGTCCCCCATCTCTCACGCCTCCGCTTATTGATTCTGAATCAGACTATATTTCATGACTGAACACTTCCATTTTTCTGTTTTTTTTGCATCATTGTGGGGGCGTTTATGTGCGAAGAGGATTCCGTACAAATGGTAGGAGCGCTGTTAAGAAATAAGCCCACTTCAATGGAGGGATTTGCTAAACCCACTCAGAGGTAGGAGGGAGTCTTTCAAAGCCGCCCTTTTTCCAAGGCTGTTTGCTGCTCTGTGCCACACAGTGACGGGCAGCATGTTGCCGTGAGCATACAGCCTGAAAACCAACATCACAAATGTTCCACCAAAGACCTGAAGCCTGCTGTGTCTCTTTCATTGGTAATTGCTGAAAAGAAAAAGAAGAATAAAAGCTAAAAGCCTCTTGACGAAATCTCCTCTGTTCTCAGCAATATTACATTTAGCTAAGTGACTTACAAAGTACTTCTACAACGTCCGACATCGCCTATAAAAAACTATTTTGGTTTCAGTCTTTTTACGTGATATTTCGATATGTTGACTGAAGGGGATAGAGGTTGACTGACCCTCAGATTATTAGATCGTCAGTTTCCCGCTGAGCCACAACTTCCAATAAAGACCTAACACTAGTTGTTGATCGATCAAAACGTTAATTCTCTCAATCACAAAAACAAGATGTGATTAAGATTAAAAAACGAACTCTTCCCATCATTTGGTTTGAGATACGTGTGGTGTTGCATGACAAAACTGGTAAGAACAATAAGATTTAAGTTTTTCACTTCAATAAATATAAATATGAACATGATTTCTGAATGATTGACGTTAAGCCCAAATGCTTACTTTGATTCCTCTCTGTATAATGTGCGCTAAAAAGGCCATGTGCTCGTATGGTAGTATTCATATCGATGAACCCCTCTGTATAATGTGCGCTACACATATAGTATTGTAGAATTAGGTGTTAGTCTAGTAGTGGGTACAAGGAGGTATCATGCACCCCCCTGAAATATACTTCTAATCAGCTTTTCTAGATTGGAAACATTGTGTAGAAAACGATTGCGTTAAAAAGTTGGCACATTGTCCCATATTTTTTCAAATGAGTGCGCCTATTACCCTAAACATCGAGTTTCACTCTTTTTACACCTTTCACTATATCTCAGCCATTATTGCAGACAACTGAACAAATAAGGTGTCCAGATCCATGTGTTGAGGGTCAAGGAACACAGTAAAACTATTCTTAAAGTAATCACATGTGTCTGTGGCATGCTATGCTAATTAGTGCCGCCATTACAAGAAAATAGCATTTTAGTCTTGTACCAAGAAGGGTGTATTTTGCACCGACACAGAAATATAATTATAAATAGTGTTTCCAAAATGGAAAAGGTATGTAGAAAATTACGAGCTATGTTAAAATGTTGTCTGGATGTCTCACATGTCGTTGTTATGCAAATTAGTGCCACCATTACAAAAAACGCAATTTTCACACTTTTCACTGTATATCAGCCAATATTGCAGATAAATGAATAATGTATCTAGACGCATGTTTTGATGGTCAATGATCACAATACAACTATTCCCAAAGTGATCACATGTATCTGTGGCATGCTAATATAGCACAGGCTTTTTTTTGCGGCATTACATCCAAGGTAGTTTTTGCTCTTACTGATGTCCAGCAAACTATTAAAACCAAAATGCTTCTATCCACATTGTGACGTATGTTTCATTTTTTCAGTAAGCAGTTTCTAGCCAATAGATAATTTTCTAAACGTGAGACTGTGGACATTAGGGATTCAGCGACGGATCGATGTAGGCTTAATCCTGACAGAAACGTGCCCGCTCCGTCTGTCCTATCATGCTACGACTGACCCTTAAATGGCAACTCTATCAATTCAGTGTCAATCCTCCTCCCAGCAGACGCAGAGGGAAGTGAGGCAGCATTAATTATGAGCCTTCAAGCTCAGAGGGACAGTTAATCTTTGTCATTTTGCTACTGGAGACATTTGGATCTGCCACTAAGATTGGAGCCAGGTCACAGCTCTTGACCCTTAACTAGGAATAAGAATTCTGCTCACACGTATGGAAGAAACCTATTGTGGTTTTTTATTTCCACTCTCATCCCCCTCAGGCTGTTTTAGCCTACGTGCTGCAGTGACCTCTTTCTGACTGAGAGGTTATCCCAAGATAAAAAGACGTTTTATCTTAATAGTTCGGGCTCACAGAGACTGAGCTGTGTTTTCATCTAGAAAGTTTGATATACGACTACAATTTAAAACCAACGTTCTCATACTGTAATGTATTTTTATTTCAAGTTTATTATAAGGGCTGGAATGTTACTAAATACATTTAGAAATGTACTTAAGAAAAGATGTACGGGATTTTTGACCTCACTTGGTGCATGGTATTTGGTATTTATGGTATACTCCAATACATTTGAGGAGAAAATGTGTACTTTTTACTCCACTACAATAATTGTACAGCTTTAGTTTCTAGCTACTTTGCAGATTTAGATTATTATTATAACATATAACTCAAATAATACATACATGATCGATTATTATAGGTTAAGCTATACATTAGCATATACATCAATTAATATAAATGTCACCTAAACACAAAAATGGATCAATAATTGTATATAAATCATTCTTAAATTAGCCATTCTGCACAACTTTTACTTTTGATACTTTAAGTATATGTCGATACCGGCTACTTTTACATGAACACAGGACTTGGAGTATTTGTACACTGTAGTATTGCTATTTTTACTTAACTAAAATATCTGAGTAGTTTCCCACCTCTGCTTATTAAGCATCATTATATAAACAACTAACATGTCATTATCTATTTATTGATATTTAAGTATTGGTATTTCGCTCTGTGAATATCATGCAAGATAACCTTTTGCGATTTCCCAGCTAGTAAATTGTCAGCTAATGTTGAATGAATCAGGTATCTTGCTCTTCCACAGTAGCACAGAGGCTAGCAGGCCCATCACAGCCCAGGTGTAAAGAGATGATTGATTGTTACAGGCGAGCGAGGCAACAAAGCAGCATAAAAAAAGCAGGGAGGACTCAGAGAGGGAACATTGTGACAGAATTGGGGCATCGCCTCGATCATACCTTCTCAGTGCCCTTTGTGTGTGTTTAATATCTTCGGAACAAGACAGGTTGGGCTGCAATAAAAACGATGACGATAATAAATACAAGCTTTTTTTCTTGCTTCTCGCTACGGATGTAAAGTCCAGCTATTCCTCCCGGGTGCACACATACATTGTCTCAGCGCTGACAGCAGGCCACAAACTCCTGCATTAACATCCTAAGCTTCAATGCAGTATGCAGGGTCACGAGCACAGGTGCAGGGAACATAAAGCAGAGATTTCAGAGCTGCTTAAGCTGTTAATTCCCTAAATGCCTTCACACTGGTTTTATTCAAATACATGCCCTGTTTGCCTTTCATCTGCTCACAGCCACATGCTCAATCTTTTGCTCTGACAACGTGCTGCACCTCCACAATGTTGAATAGCACTCTCGGGAGAATATGCCACCTAGAAGACAGGCAGAGAGAAGAGGGTAGCTCTCGCGCTGCTATAAAGATTAATGAGGCTCCTGTTGTCGGTGTCAGTTTAAGGCCATCTCTGCGTGGAGACGAGCGGAGGATGTTTGAGGGGAAGAGACCTGCCGTGCAGCGTCTCCCGGTGAGAGCGGCCCGCTTTTTATCTTGCAAACAGGAAGATGTGTTGGGGAGTGCGTGTGGGGGGGGGGCATGGTGGAGTGGCACTGTGCGGGACTGAAACAAGGGGGGGACTGTGTAAAGTTCAAAGGCATCATCAGCTTCATTTATGGCGGCAGAGCGACTGGGTTCAGGGAAAGATCCAGCAGCTGCTCCATCTGGACACCTGGCTTCCGCCACTACCGTTTCATCAGTGACGCCATGGCCCATGGGAGGAGAGAAGTGATCTCAACACCCCGCTGACAAATGTGCATGACACATGGATGGTTGTGTTGAGGAGAGAGACATAACGTAATTCTTGCAATAGTTTCAGTGATGCATTGGTCAGTTCATGTATTTATTGGTTACCTTCTAACTGATTAAATCTTAGCGCCATATTCAGCTGATGATCAGGTGTATATCAGTATGTATTGTCTCTACTTTAAAGAGTCCTCTCCTGCTGATGTTCAGGTGTATATCAGTATGTAGTGTCTCTACTTTAAAGAGTCCTCTCCTGCTGATGTTCAGGTGTATATCAGTATGTAGTGTCTCTACTTTAAAGAGTCCTCTCCTGCTGATGTTCAGGTGTATATCAGTATGTATTGTCTCTACTTTAAAGAGTCCTCTCCTGCTGATGTTCAGGTGTGTATCAGTGTGTAGTGTCTCTACTTTAAAGAGTCCTCTCCTGCTGATGTTCAGGTTCATATCAGTATGTAGTGTCTCTACTTTAAAGAGTCCTCTCCTGCTGATGTTCAGGTGTATATCAGTATGTAGTGTCTCTACTTTAAAGAGTCCTCTCCTGCTGATGTTCAGGTGTATATCAGTATGTAGTGTCTCTACTTTAAAGAGTCCTCTCCTGCTGATGTTCAGGTGTATATCAGTATGTAGTGTCTCTACATGTCTTCATGCTTTAATGTTCAAAAAACTCTTTATTTTTCTCATACTGCCTGTGCTGCAGCACCTCTTTTCACCCTCTGTCTGAAACCAGAGCCCAGTCTGCTCTGATTGGTTAGCTGGCCGGCTCTGTTGTGATAGGTCAACGGCTTGGAGATATCCCGCCCCTTAGCCTATCAATGTGTTGGAGCGCCAGCCAATAGGAACACAAGTTTTACATAGTGATGTCAGAGAGAAACTACCTCTCGAGAGAACACAGGGATTTTAGCCTTTGCAGACCATTAACATGCACTAAAACCTAGAACACACTACAGGAGAGAGAAAGCCCCAAAAGGAATATAGGGACTCTTTAATTGAGCTCTTATATTGTGTACCTGCACATAAAATGGATACAGCAATCACTCATGAGGCTGCATCTACATCATCTGTGTTGCCTTTCAAGATTAAAAGTAAAAACCTGATGGATTCCTTTCCCCTATTATTTATTATTGAGAGTATACACAGCGTGTTTCCACATCCTGGGCCAGGGGTTTGAACGTTGGCCAACAACAACCTGTTTGATATTCAAACATCAGTTTCTGGATCAAATCACAAACAACATGTCTGTGTAAAAACCTTCTTATATCAAATGTATTTCATCATTTGCTTGTAGGCACAAACAAGTATTACATTATGTAAAATGTTTAAATTATTCACATGTAGACAACTTACACATTCGTTATCACGTATAGACTCTTATGGCACTACTTCTATTCTATTTTATTGTATTTACTTCCACTATTTTATCTGTGTTATTGTGTTGGACCTAAGATTGGCATTGAGGCGTGTGGCGCAGTGGATAGAGCCTTGGTGTTGGGATCAGGGGTCACAGGTTCAAACCCCACTGCAGTCAGCATGTCGTTGTGTCCCTGAGACACTTCACCCCAAATTGCTCCTGTGGGGATTGCCCACAGTATTGAGTATGTAAGTCGCTTTGGATAAAAGCGTCTAACAAGTAACATGTAATTGACATAACTACACATGTACGAATGACATTAAAAGCCTTGGATCTTGAAAAACACTGCGCATTAACGTCCTCTTCGTGTTACCTTAGAAGGTGAATGAGCTTAGTGCTGCAAACTGGTGTTACTAAGGTGTCTCCGGGAAGAGGAACAGCCTTGTCTTAAATCCTGACTCCTTCTTTAAACCCCAGCCTCTAATTGGATGTGTGGCCTTTGTGTAGAATATCCACCTTTAACAGAAATAGTACGAGCGTGGGTGAGGAAGCTTCGCATTGATTTCCTTTCCCTGTGTTGTCAGCAGCGAGGTGTTAATGCATTTTTTCTCACTCACAATTGACGGAGCCGTACCTTTGGGAGGGGACGGGTGTGTTCACACTTTGTTATTCATAGATCTGCTCGACGGTCTTTTTTTAGAAGGAGGCTGAGAATATTCTTCATTACTACACTAAGATTTAAGCTCACACATTTTATGATTATCCAGATCGTATGGTTCAGTGCGTTAGAATAAGTAGCTACAAGATGGTATTATAGATTCCCCTAATTTGTATTCTCTAATATTGGAAAAAGAAGCTATGAATAGAAAGCAGGTGCTTTTTCTGGACAGCAATACTTTCTCAAAGACAAGGTTTTATCTGGTTTGGAGGGACTATACACCGATCAACACATCACACCATGTTTACATTTGAACAGCTGAGTGCGGCGGCTTTAGTATTTACACTCTATTTAATTGGGAGGCATTGCCATTCATTTATAGAGATAATGACTATTAGATACGCAGGTTTGGGAATGAACGGGATTACGTTATCAGGATACAACAACATGACCTGTATTCCCTTACAGGTATAAACAAAGACGTTACTGTTACATTTCTAAACATGTGGAGATTAACAGCAGGATTACAATGTTACTAAAAAGCGAAAAAAGGGCATGTAGTGTTTGTTGTAAAAGGATCAGATGTTATCTCTTCTCTGTGAGCTGTACTGTTCTGTCGGCTAATACTTTAAGTGTGAATCTATACGCCTACTGCCTGAAGGATTCACTTTCTTTGGTTCATTTGTCCTTTTTTAATTCAGCAGGTGAACCCATATGTTAATTAAATAGTGTGTGTGAGCTTAACCGTGTGTATTTAACTAAAACGGAGCATTTGCTGTCAGCTCAGATTTGGTTTCTGCTTTTTTAGACCGTAGTATGTGCTCATGTGTTTCAATGATGGTGTATAGACTACTGAGGACACATTTCTGATACTAAATGTCCTGGGTTCTTCTGTTCTAGTTGTCTTACACTTCATCTTATTGACATCAGAATCAGAATACCTTGTTCTACTTTGTAATGCTGTTTTATTTCTATTTTGAGATGTTTACATTTTAGAATTGTTCATTTATACTTATGTGCAATGCCTTGTTTTTTATGCTGATGCAACGCAAACATTTCCCAATTTGGGATCAATAAATGACATTACATCCAGGCCTTTGGGTCGTCAGAGGAGGTGACTTATGGCTGTCTTTTATTGGTGTTTTATCCTATGTTTTACCTGCTGCTGTGTTATGCCTTGTACTTTGAATTGTGTCCTGTGTACTGTACTGTAAAGCACTTTGTACATCCGTGTTGAGAAGGGTGCTATATAAATAAAGCTTTACTTACTTACATCCAATCTTATCTTTATTCATCCCACAGAGGGGAAATGTACCTTTGTGGGATGTCACAGCAAGTAAAGAGATGTCTTCATTCCCTTAGTATCTATTTGCATTTGAGATGATCAGAAAATACTGAAAAAGTTTTGGATTTTGATTAGGTTACTGATTACATTTCAATCAGGAGAGACGTTGATGTATGAAATACATATTTATTACTGGGACACGTCATATGAATATAATAATGATTGCCAGAATTATAACAGGTAAATGGCATGGTGTTTGGCGATTAGGCCCCAGTTTGCAGGATAATCATTCAGGAGGGGGAAGAACCGCTCCGAAGAAACCCCCCGGGGTCTAGACACTGGTGGTGGTGATGAGTGGGCGGGACCGGTCTGAAGGGAGAAGGATTAGCTTGGTCCTGTAGGAGACGGGAGGCGAGAGGGGTGGAGGAGGGTTGCGTATTGTCACCTGGAATGACAGCTGACAAGAGGGAAGAGCAGATATAAAGGGATTAGCGGGTGCAACGATAGGCTTGTGAGAATGGAGAGAGGAGTGATTGGTTAGCTGGGGAGTGACGCCCCCGATCACTTAATGAGGGAGGAGAGGGTAGAGAAGTGACGTGAAATATGAATGAAGAGCTTGGTCTTCCTGCTTGAACTTGCGCTGAGCTTCATGTTTATACAGGTAACTCGGTGTTGTGACAGAATACATTATACTTACTTAAAGTAACCCACTCAACTCTGTAAGATATGCAAACAGGTCTGTTTCTGGCTTCGCTATAACATAATAATAATAATAATAAGTGTAAATACTGTCTCATCAACGTTGCGTGGAAGTCGGAAACAGTACCGAAGGAGTGGCAGACCGGGTGGTGGTCCCCCTTTTTAAAAAGGGGGATCAGAGGGTGTGTGCCAATTACAGAAGCATCACACTACTCAGCCTCCCCGGGAAAGTTTACTCTAAGGTACTCGAAAGGAGGGTCAGGCCGATTGTCGAACCTCAGATTGAGGAGGAACAATGCGGATTCCGTCCTGGTCGTGGAACGACGGATCAGCTTTTTACTCTCGCAAGGATCCTGGAGGGGGCCTGGGAGTACGCTTATCCGGTCTACATGTGTTTTGTAGACTTGGAGAAGGCGTATGACCGAGTTCCCAGGGAGTTACTGTGGGAGGTGCTGCGGGAGTATGGGGTGAGGGGGTCTCTACTCAGGGCCATCCAATCTCTGTACTCCCAAAGCGAGAGCTGTGTCCGGGTCCTCGGCAGTAAGTCGGACCCATTTCCGGTGAGGGTTGGCCTCCGCCAGGGCTGCGCTTTGTCACCAATCCTGTTTGTAATATACATGGATCGGATTTCGAGGCGTAGTCATGGGGGGGGGGGTCTGCAGTTCGGTGGACTAAGGATTGCACCACTGCTTTTTGCAGATGATGTGGTTCTAATGGCTTCATCGGTCTGCGACCTTCAGCACTCACTGGATCGGTTCGCAACCGAGTGTGAAGCGGCTGGGATGAGGATCAGCACCTCCAAATCTGAGGCCATGGTTCTCAGCAGGAAACCGATGGACTGTCCACTTCAAGTAGGGAATGAGTCCTTACCCCAAGTGAAGGAGTTCAAGTATCTCGGGGTCTTGTTCTCGAGTGAGGGAACAATGGAGCGTGAGATGGGCCGGAGAATCGGAGCAGCGGGAGCGGTACTGCAGTCGCTTTACCGCACCGTTGTGACGAAAAGGGAGCTGAGCCAGAAGGCAAAGCTCTCTGTCTACCGGGCCATTTTGGTTCCTACCCTCACCTATGGTCATGAAGGATGGGTCATGACCGAAAGAACGAGATCGCGGATACAAGCGGCCGAGATGGGTTTTCTCCGCAGGGTGGCTGGTGTCTCCCTTAGGGATAAGGTGAGAAGTTCGGTCATCAGGGAGGGACTCGGAGTTGAGCCGCTCCTCCTTCGCGTCGAAAGGAGCCAGTTGAGGTGGTTCGGGCACCTAGTTAGGATGCCACCTGGGCGCCTCCCTAGGGAGGTGTTCCAGGCACGTCCAGCTGGGAAGAGACCAAGGGGTAGACCTAGGACCAGGTGGAGGGATTATATCTCTTCGCTGGCCTGGGAGCGCCTTGGGATCCCCCATTCAGAGCTGGTTGATGTCGCCAGGGAAAAGAAAGTTTGGGGCTCTCTGCTGGAACTGCTACCCCCGCGACCCGACCACGGATAAGCGGAAGAAGATGGATGGATGGTAAATACTGTCAGATGTATATATTTTATACTATGAATAACACTTTACGTCTTGTTTTGCACTTCTGTATGCTCACTGCATTTCGTTGACTTAGTACTCGCACTCTGTGCAATGACAACACATCTAATCCAAACATTGTGAAGCAATGGATTCATTATTTGTTAATATCTCCAGAATGAATG
Source organism: Gymnodraco acuticeps (assembly GCF_902827175.1). Classification (NCBI taxonomy): domain Eukaryota; kingdom Metazoa; phylum Chordata; class Actinopteri; order Perciformes; family Bathydraconidae; genus Gymnodraco; species Gymnodraco acuticeps. Next base: position 197,551 of record NW_022990379.1, read on the forward strand.
ATATTTCAGAGATGTATTTTTGCTTGAAACTACATCATACATTACGTCAAAGTACAAAAGGTCATGTTAATTAACAAGAAATACAAATGACAAACTCCTGGTGGGGCGCCGTAATCGCTTCAAAAGTCACTTGATGAATTCATCAAAGCAAAATGCATAACATATGTTTCCTCTCTTCACCACCTGAACAATGCAGCGCTTTGTGTTTCTGAGCCGTACTTCATCCTATTCATCACTGTCCGCCGCGAGACGGAGTTATCTGAACAGAGGATTCATCTCTCCGCTCTTCCCTGTTTCAGCCAGACGCCAAAAACCTGAATACCTGAACAAAAATATCTTTCATTTTGCAGAGCGATGATGTCGTTGATAAGTGTGTGCAGCAGCGTCGGCTGATAACACAATACAACAACGTTTCCTTTTCCACTGACAAGCCCTTTGGTAAATGACCACTTTATGTTTTAGTGATTATATGAATTATCATGCAGCAACTCAGGATGTGGTAACTGTGCGTGATTGAACACTCAATAGAGGCTCGTAAGTTAATAACCTGCCTTTGATATAGCTTAAACTAACAGTTATATATGTATGTGTGGGTTATTAGATTGTGATTTCAGCTGAAATTGTGTTTATGAATAATGTATAAAGGTAACGAATATGTAATATAGTAAACATTTAAACAAACTTAAAAGTCCCTAAATGAATTAAGGGTATTACAGATGTCACACAAGAAGATGTCACGCTTAGATCTCATATTTTAACCGTTATTCTTATTATATTGTCATCGCTCTTGCCATATTTGCATCCCAAAATATATTTGTTATATACCCACGAGTCTCTACATTACATACAGGCCACCTTTATGCTAATCCTTGCCGTTTTGTTATTTTCATCTACTTTAAAATCGTTGTTGGCAAGCCGCTGTGCCTTAAACAACATTTGAATTGCATATGTTGGATATGCACGATATAGATTCAATGAGCCCAATCCTATCAATGTGTGATGACGTTAATCCCCATTGTAGCCATTGCTTTGTAGGTACAGCATATTTTTAAATGTACTTACCCAACTGTTTAAAATGACCTTTGGTGACCTCTCGAATAATCAGAGCCTCATGAAACTTAATACCCTCAAAGTGAAGACAGAGGGCGGCCAGAGGATGTCTGGTAGTCCCGTATATGTTGACAATCAGAGGGGTTTGTAGCAGAACAGAAGTCCTCGCCATTCAATCGCCCTTAAAAATCAAATTAGAGCAATATTCTCTGAATCGTTTTGATCCCAAATCCAACCCTTCATTTTCTGTGGTGATTCTTAAGGTATTGAATGTGGTGTTATGGAGGGGTTCTTGACCATTTCGTCCGCTTTCAAGTGGTACAAAAATATCAAATTTGGCCACAAATCTTTGTAACAACTGTCCAAAACATTGCTGCATGAACTAATAATATATGAAAGGACAAGGACATTACTTCTACCATAATGTTACAGGCCCTTATGAAACTTACTGTATATTAATAATTGTTTAATGACATATTATTGTTTTGATATATTAACAAGTGATGAGCTCACATTTATCTTCAGATTACCAGCCTTTAGATGATACACCTGTACTATGTGACATTACATTTAGACTTTGTATCTGCCCGTGAACATCTCTCCTAACCTTAACACTCTGAAAGGAGGCAGACAGAGTGACATGTTAATACAAAAAGCCACATTTATATCCACATACCGTGATTCACAAACTAAATACCCACAGTCCTTTACATTGACACATGACCCTACCTTACATAACCCTCATCTCTTATACAGGGTTTCTTCCTGGCACTAGATGCCTGTGCTATCCTCATTTCTAAGACATCCAGCTGGTGAAAGTCCCTCGTCTCCTCCGCATCGCCTTCCTCTTTGTCTCGTCTGTCCTCTTATCTCATGACACCGTTCTGTCTTGGCACCAAACACACACACGGCCATCCAAGTGACTGGAAGTGCAAGTCCTCCTGTTTATACCGGGATCAAGTCCTGCCAACTTTCCCTGGGTTCTTACTTGCTACTCTCTTGCCAAAAACAACAATTATTGTCTCAATCTGTGCAGGTCACAGAGATGTAGGGCAGTGGGGGAGCTTTAAGGCACGTTCATTTATATAGCACTTTTCAACACAAGGCAATTCAAAGTGCTTTACAAAAATGAAAGACATGAAGAGCATAAAACACATTAGAAACATTAAAAGGCAAGGATAATAAAACATGAATAACAGCGGTACAGGAAGTTACAGTGTAAGATGTGAATAGTTCAATGAAAAGCAGCGGCAATAAGAAAGGTCTTCAGCGTGGATTTAAAAGTAGTGAGAGTTACAGCGGACCTGCAGGTTTCTGGGAATTTGTTCCAGATATTTGGGAATATCCCGAACCACATTCTCACATTCCTACCTGTTGGGGAATCATTTGCCCTCGTGTCCTCTTTCGCCCTCTTACGCAGATGCTCCAGCCTTGAGCAGCCGCTAGCTCCCTTAAGGAGGGGCTGCCCTGGCAAGTTGTTGTTACCAGTTTGTGAGCGGGCAACTCTCGGTCAGAGATAGTTATTGACGTGGGACACCTGGAACACATCCTTCTCGGGGTGTAGATCGAGCCATAAGCGACAACAACTGTGATCCAGTGTCCTCAGCTGTTTGGTCTATCTATTGAAGCATGTTGATTATTACACTCTGAACTAGTTAAAACCTGGAGCTACAGGAGGGTCTTCAGAATTGATTGTGGCATCTCAACCGTGTGGTCAACTGGTGGCCCGTGACATGTCGTGTGAGGGACTGCGGATGGAAATGAGCTCAAAGCTAAATCTGGCACTGTTACGCTTGATACATTTGAATGTGTTAAGTGTTCATTACTGTGCTTTGTCCCTGCCAAGTAAACGATTAAATAAATTGTGAATTCTCCGGCCGAAGCTCCAAATAAACCGCCAATGTTTGCCATCAAAGCTCCAGCTCTCCTCGTGTCTCTCTGAGTCCTGTCTCCAATTGCTTCAGACGTTTCCTACCTATTAGTCTTCCCGTGAAATTATAGTTATTTTGAGAGTTTTCTAACCTTTTTATGTTCCTTTCATCCATTTTGCATCCCAAGCCAACACATGTTCCCTGTTACCCATCTTTGACCTTCAAACCACTTTTCTTTTCATTTCCCAGAATATTGAAACCCTTAAAGAATGTGTGAGGCCTCTCCTGTTGTATGTGCTCACGTGTTTCCTTGTTGGTGTGTCTGAAGATGCTTCATGAAAGGCATGTTTTCCTAAATCAAATCTCTGAGCAGAGGACTTATCTTTTAAAGTACAGTAAATATATTGGTTTCTTCTTTACTAACATTGTTCTGTTGTCTTACATAATACACTTCAGTAAAACATCTGATTGACATCACAATCAGAATACTTTTAAAAACGGTTTTATTTCGATTTTGAGATGTTTAGAATTGTTTATTTCTACACTTTTAATCTCTACTTATGTGCATTGCCTTGTTTTTTATGCCATTACCAATTTGGGATCAATAAAGTACATCTTATCTTATCCTTATTCATCCCACGGAGGGGAAATGTACATGTGTTACAGCAAGTTAAGAGATGTCTTTCATTTCTTCTTAGTTATTTGCATTTCAGTTGATATTGAGGTAATCAGAACGTAACGAAAAATACTCAAATAGCAAGTCCTGCCAACGTTTCCTCGGTTTGCCAAAAGCAACTATTATGGTCTCAATCTGTGCAGGTCGCGGAGAGATGTAGAGCAGTGGGGAGTGTCAAGAATGGAGGCAGTCTCCCCTGCGTAGCCGAGCTCGTCTAATGAGTCGTTTTAACGTGATTTGGCCTCATGGTCCGTCTCCTCTGCTCCACAGGGCCAGAGGGGTCAGCAGCAGGCTCGATACCCCCGTCTTTAATTACTCAGCTCATTAACACACGACTGCTCTCACTCTATTGGGTGCTCATCAGCCGCTGTGACGAGCCTCTCATAACACCGGCTGATCGATTGGGCTCGCTCTGGTTACAGCTGTTAACATTATTGGCTCAATCAGAGAAGACAACTGGGAGGGAAGCTTGAGATTTGTCAGGATGAGGAATCAAAGCGTTTGTTTTTAAAACGCTTACACCATGACATCTGTATTTAATAAGGCACGCAAACCTATTTTAAACCGTGTAATTCAGTAATGATGTGTTATTTAAAATGATACACCAGTGTTTATGTGGCAATAAAAAAACAAAATGCAGATTTTTTAATTGGACATTTTATTTGAGCTTTTCATTGCACTTCTGACTTTCCTGTATCATTATTATTTGTATTATTTACTCGCACTTGGATTAAATATCCCATGTATTATTATTATTATTAGTATTCTGATTCTGGATCAGATTTTGATTCTGATTTTCGACAAATATAATATCTAAACAATGCATTTCCAGTCTTGGGATGCTGTGACGCGACAGACTTTGTTTTCTGACTTGCTGTTGAGGATAATTCATGCTTTCTCTGCACTCCGTTGTTTCGTGCACAATAAGACAGTCGATGTAAGTGGAAAGCAGAAAGCACGTTTGTAATAAATCTTTGGAAAAGAACTAAGCAGCCTCGATCCCTAATACTAAAGTAGCAGATACAAAAATACAGTTGTGAATAATGCATACATTTCAAACCTCTTTCAGGGATCAGCAGCCTCTCTGCTGACCTGTGATAAATCACGGCTGCTTTATCAGTCCTGCTGAAGGTAAGAGGACGATACGTTAGGCCGCCATGATACATATTATTCTTCTCCACGGGGGAAGGAGGCAATCTGTGGGTCCGCTTTGGACTATTGTGACGTGACTGTTATCGATTCCTTCTGTTGTGTTCCTTTTGCTTCTAATTGGATCCATTCTCAACCCAATGCTGGCTCTATGGACTATTTAAAGAGGCCCTATTGTGATTGTTGGGGTTGTTTTCCCTTTCCTCTAGTCTAGTGTGTTATTTAAGTTTTAGTGCATGTCAATGGTCTGCAAACGCTGAAATCCCTGTGTTCCCCCTCCACACCTTGCCTGAAACGCCTCCATTGGACCCCTTTGTTTACTTCCTGAAGATGATGATGATGATGATGATGATGATGATGATGATGCATTTTATTTATGGGCGCCTTTCAAAGCTCTCAAGGACACCTTACAGAGCATAATTAAAAATAAGCAACAAAGACGATCAAACAGTAATTTGAGACTTAAAAATCATAATAATGACATCACTATCGCTCTTCTATTGGCTAGCGCTTTAACACATTGTACCTGATAGGCTAAGGGACGGGACATCTCTAAGAGGTTGACCAATCACAACCGAGCCAGCCAGCTAACCAATCAGAGCAGACTGGGCTCTGGTTTCAGACAGAGGGTGAAAAGAGGTGCTGCAGCACAGGCAGTATGAGAACAATAAAGAGCTTTTTGAACATTAAAGCATGGAGACATGTAGAGACACTACATACTGATATACACCTGAACATCAGCAGGAGAGGACTCTTTAAAGTAGAGACACTACATACTGATATACACCTGAACATCAGCAGTAGAGGACTCTTTAAAGTAGAGACACTACATACTGATATACACCTGAACATCAGCAGGAGAGGACTCTTTAAAGTAGAGACACTACATACTGATATGAACCTGAACATCAGCTGGAGAGGACTCTTTAAAGTAGAGACGCTACATACTGATATGAACCTGAACATCAGCAGGAGAGGACTCTTTAAAGTAGAGACGCTACTTACTGATATACACCTGAACATCAGCAGGAGAGGACTCTTTAAAGTAGAGACACTACATACTGATATACACCTGAACATCAGCAGGAGAGGACTCTTTAAAGTAGAGACACTACATACTGATATACACCTGAACATCAGCAGGAGAGGACTCTTTAAAGTAGAGACGCTACTTACTGATATACACCTGAACATCAGCAGTAGAGGACTCTTTAAAGTAGAGACACTACATACTGATATACACCTGAACATCAGCAGTAGAGGACTCTTTAAAGTAGAGACACTACATACTGATATACACCTGAACATCAGCAGAAGAGGACTCTTTAAAGTAGAGACACTACATACTGATATACACCTGAACATCAGCAGAAGAGGACTCTTTAAAGTAGAGACACTACATACTGATATACACCTGAACATCAGCAGGAGAGGACTCTTTAAAGTAGAGACACTACATACTGATATACACCTGAACATCAGCAGGAGAGGACTCTTTAAAGTAGAGACACTACATACTGATATACACCTGAACATCAGCAGGAGAGGACTCTTTAAAGTAGAGACACTGCATACTGATATGAACCTGAACATCAGCAGGAGAGGACTCTTTAAAGTAGAGACACTACATACTGATATACACCTGAACATCAGCAGGAGAGGACTCTTTAAAGTAGAGACACTACATACTGATATACACCTAAACATCAGCAGGAGAGGACTCTTTAAAGTAGAGACACTGCATACTGATATGAACCTGAACATCAGCAGCAGAGGACTCTTTAAAGTAGAGACACTACATACTGATATACACCTGAACATCAGCAGGAGAGGACTCTTTAAAGTAGAGACACTACATACTGATATACACCTGAACATCAGCAGGAGAGGACTCTTTAAAGTAGAGACACTACATACTGATATACACCTGAACATCAGCAGGAGAGGACTCTTTAAAGTAGAGACACTACATACTGATATACACCTGAACATCAGCAGGAGAGGACTCTTTAAAGTAGAGACACTACATACTGATATACACCTGAACATCAGCAGGAGAGGACTCTTTAAAGTAGAGACACTACATACTGATATACACCTGAACATCAGCAGGAGAGGACTCTTTAAAGTAGAGACACTACACACTGATATGAACCTGAGAATGAGCATGATATGGCGACCCTTTAAATTATGTTAATGTATCTTTTACAAACCGTATCTGAATATGACGTTGAGGCACCGTTAAACCAAACACTGTCTGAGTCTGAACCAGAGGCTATAGTAGCTTCTTTGGCACCGGGGCATCTAACATAGTGACTTATCACTTCCAGCCGGTGTGTTCCATTTATTTGATCCCTCTCCCTGGAAACATCCTATTGTGTTTGAGGCCTGGAGTTATTGCAGCCATTCGTTTGCTGGAGTGCAGCTTTTATCGAATAGCTGCGATACAGTAGAATATGTTTCCCTGAATACGAGCGGCTGCTTCAGTGCTCCCCTCCACCCCGTTGCAAGTTTGACGTGATTAATATTGGCATGGACAGTATTAATGAAAGTCTATTTTTAAACCTCCAGACAATAGCTGAGCTTTCGCTTGTGCAAAAATAAATTGAGTGCCTCAGCTTTGTGGATCAAATAAGACATGAAGAGGTTTTTTTGCATGCTTATTTCAAACCTAAGCACATGCTTTGCTGTATTCTATTTATAAACGCCTCAGTCGTGACATAGTGTGTACTTCCTGTGTGTGTCACTGTTTGTTACACTCTGACTCTCTGTTGTTTTGCTTTCCATATATGCTGATACAGTACATCTGTGAAGATTAACTGCTAATGCCTACACCTATATATTGTTATAGTAATCTGGACCACGGAAAATTCATACATATTTATTTCCTGGCAGTAATTATGTTTTTGATGCATGCTGTCGGCGACGGAAATGTATTTTCTGTGGCTATATGAGAAGGGAATACATATAAATGTCTTTATTACTATGCTGCTGTCTGGGCTTTACCCTGCAGTTCTTCAAAAAGAAGTCATTATTAAGAGAAATCTGGAAACAGTATAACTGCACAGGTGTGTGTGTGTGTGTGAGACTATGAGCTATGATAGGAGGCTCAATCCTTATTTTTACAATATACAATTTAAATTTAAGAAAATAATATGTTTCTTTTACACAACAGAAGCTTGGGGAGGACACAACAGACACACTCAGTCTGCTGCAGGTTGGCAATATATCGGTCATGCACTGTAACATGTAAAGTCTGCAGGGAAGGACTCGGACAAACCCTTTGTTTGGCTCTGCAACACCAACAAATACCCCTTTTAAATACAACACCTTTAGCCATATATCACTGACCTGCAGTATGTCCGTAACAAAAACAATACTGTACTACATGTAACACTATCATTACCTTACTGTTACATAATCACAGTAAATCATAATTGTAAAGGCTTGCAAAGAGACATGAGTAGTATAACATACGTTTTAAGGTATGCAAGCTCTTAAATAATCTGCTTTATGACATGTACAACTATCACAATTCAGTATACTTTAAAATGTATGATTATAGCATTAATACATTCCCATGATTAAGTCTTGAATATGTTACACTTGAAGCAATAACACATTCATTTTCAGAGTTTGCTTAACGCTTGAATCTGTACACATTATTTAGTTTGACGTGATATTAACAGACCATTTATCAGTTCCTTCACTCTGTCACTCAACGTCACACATCATCACATTCATCACTGTCCTCTGTGATCGTGATATTCTTAGTATCTGTTTTAGTCTGAAGGCAATTTGACAGATTTTACTCCTACAATACAAATATAAAGACAACATGAAACATATCATATTTAAGAAGACCAAGACTATAATACCTTTATAGCATTAGTAACAGATATTACCTTATGCTATCCATATAAAAGGATGCCTAAAAATAAAAGTCATGCGTTTATTTAGGGTTATGGCAGGGCAACCATGTACTCAAGACTCTTAAGTGCGTTAAAAAACAACTAAAGCAGAACAAAAAACAACATTGAGATATATTAAAAAAAACAGTCGTCAAAAAGACAGGAGAAAAAAAAAATTGAACAAGTTTGAATTCGAATAACACAGTTATAAAATACAATAATACAGATTTCAGTGCAGTGTTAGATATTAATAGTTATTTGATTGAATTGAAAGCATCAGCGGAAAGAAAAGTCTTTAGCCTAAATGTAAAAGAAGTGAAAAAGTGACGCCACAGAAGACATGCGATTGTTTTCATGTTTTAATTTGTATAATGACTAAACAAACTAAATACAATGTGTTGATTAGTCATCTTTAGAGTAAGGTGACCAGATTTTCAAAATTAAAACCGGGGACATTTTGAGTTTTGCGGTCAATATATCATTAACATATCCAATTTTCTTCACTGTTAAAGAAAAAAGGGGGACAATTCTGCTTTAATGTAATTCGAACATTTGAACTGTTGGATACAAACAGAAGGAAGACAGCCCATATGAGACTTCAAAGGCCTTTTATTTTGAAACTTTACATCAGATTGTCCTGATTCTCTCTGAGTGACTAGATGGGATGTCCTGCTATCACCCTGGAGTGAAATAAGTCTTTGATAATTTGACAGTTTTTATTTATTCTTGTATAAAAACAGAAGGACGATAGCCCATATGAGACTTCAAAGGTCTTTTATTTTGAAACTCTACATCAGATTGTCCTGATTGTCTGGATTTTCTCTGTTTGACTAGATGGGGTCTCACCCTGAAGTGAAATAAGTATTTGATTGACTTCGAATGACTCTTTGATTATGGACGGTTTCCATTAAATAATAATCAAAATAGAGATGGACAATAGATCTAATTTGAGATTTTAAACAGCATACATTTTAAATTGTGCTTCAGAAAGTAATGTTATTTTAGGAGTGTTGTGAGATGGTGTCAACATCAATTGAAATTAGTCACCCAGTGGAAATGTCAGATATGTCTTCATAACTGTAATACTTACATTTTACATTCACTCAGTTATAATGTGGTAGTTATACGTAGTTTGTTTTAAATTATTATTGATCACATTATATAGTACATATTTCTTAATTTAAGCTCCAGTATGAATATGTTTGGTGTGTTTTTTAGGTAGTCTATATTGACCGAGTAAACGCTTTTATTTTGAAGGCAGTTTTTACAGGCCTCGATCTATCTATTCGCGCACTGCAATACAACGTGCGGGCTGGCTTGACTGTGTTTTCCGAAGTGGGGGCTGGCATGACCACAGTCTGTTTACCCAGTGTTTCCTGACATGAAACGTTTTATATCACCTTGCTATGTGTTTTTAACGTATATTAAAAAACGGGGACATTTCCGGGGACAGTTTCAACCGGGGACAGGGCAATACAAACGGGTACTGTCCCCGGAAAACGGGGACGTCTGGTCACCCTACTTTAGAGGCTAGTTGCTTTCAGGACTTTGTGCTAAGCTAACTAGCTGCTAGCTCACTTCTAACCAGGGGCGGACTGGGACTAAACATCAGCCCGGAACTCTCGACCGGCCCACTTCACACCTCGTTACCGCAAGTAAATACCGCTAGTAAATTGTCAACGAGGGGGTGCTGTGCTAGTGACTTATCCGACCGGCCCACATCGTCCGACCGGCCCACTTCAGTACCGGTCCCAAACGTCCCGATTCTTTCACACACATATACGGGTTTTGGGCCGAGGGCGACACCGTACTTCCGGTATCCACCATTTCATCCGAGGTGCAAGCAGAATATTGCCTTAATCAATATCTAGTCAACTCTAAAATACCACATATATGCATTGGCATGATAATATTATTGTGACAAGTGGGGTATTCACCTGATGTTTCCAGAAGATAGACGTAGATGCTGCCAAAATCGACCGAAGGCCACTTTCGAGAGTCGTTTTTCCATACATCTGCAGGCAGTCTGTAAGGGCAATCGGACAACCCACACAGCTCTAGTTTACGCTGGTAACGACCTAGAGCACACCCCTCAAGTCCAGAGATGTAATCCGAAGACATGCAGCGATTTCTTCGGTCGTTAATTCAGAAAAAAAACCTAGTGCGCTCTGCCTGGCTACGTTAGCTAGCTGTTTATATTAGCACCTCCAGGATATTAGCACCTCCAGGAAAATGGCGTATTTATATATTTATATATATATATATATGGCGCGCGTTGCATTGTGGGTAGCTCGTGACGTCACTGTGTGTGTGAAAGAATGGCCAGTCCGCACTGCTGCTAACGTATAATGTCATGGATGTATAAAATAGTGGTTTATATTTTCTGATCTAATTATCCAACAGAAAGCCAAAAAACCATTTCAAAGTCTCCTCAAGTATGAAGTAACACAATTGGATATCTGATCATAAACTAATTAATTAACATCATGCTGATGAGTTGGTTTTAGAGTTTCTAGTTTGTGATTCATGTTGAAATGCAGCATATTAAATATATTTACATCGTAATTTGATACAGCCCCACATTGTGATGTTAATCACTGAAGTGTGTTAAAATGTGTGCATATCTTTAGTCCATATAGCCGCGTCTCACCCGTCAGAGAGGCCCTCCTCTGGCTTGTGACGCCATGCTTGGTTTGCTGTGCGGTCGTCCATTCATGTGTGTTCTCATGTGCCCTGTTCACTGCCAGCGCTTAGTCAAAATAGCTGCTCCATTATCACAATGCACTTCCATATCCATCAGCCAGGGAGAAGTGTGTCATTTTTAGACTTGCGTGCTGAAGCGCTTCAGGGTTTCTCATTTTAAATGGGAAAACATTAACACACAGAAGGAATTCAGATGCAAAACAGATTATATTTACATTCACTATCGCAGTGCTTAAAAGTGTAAGCAGTTTTAAATTTAGAGGCATTGTTGTCTGGACTGAAGCCGGCAGCAACTGGCAGGAAAACACTGTTTTCACGATATCTTTTTTTAGTCATCTGTAATGCTTTATGCGCATGACGCCAGAAGAGGAAGAAGTACTCAGATATTTTACTTCAGTAAAAGTACAAATACAATAGTGTTATAATGGAAGAAGTACTCGGAAAATATACTTAAGTAAAAGCACAAAGGTAATAGCATCAATATATACGTGTACTGTAGTACAAAAAGTGGCCCGTTTTAGAATCATATAAAGTTATATAATTTTAATTAATAATGCATTATTTAGTTTATTATTTGAATGATGCACATGGTTGGGGTTTATTTAATTTACTTTATATACTGTTGGGTAACTTAAAGGTGGGGTATGTAATTTATTTCAGAAACACTTGTTGTTATATTCCAGGGAATGCTCTTAACATCCCGATAGCAATGAATATATTAAATGCTTTGACAATAAATACATAAAACATGTAATCTGTGGAAGCCGTGGCGCTGTAAAAAGCACGACCAATCATCTGAGCCGGCCTGGCTAAAGTAACTGGACGGCCTACCTGCCTGTCAGCCTTCCATCTGTGCACACACTTATCTCGTGCCCTCATTGGTCATGTGCGCGTTCGTGTGTGTTGGAGCAGGGCAGAGGCAGAGGTGCCCAGTACGTCGACCGCGGGGGCAATGCTGGTAGATCGCGAGTCATTCATTAAAAAAAAATCCAGCTCCGTTAAAATAGACAAAACAGGTTTTGATCCCTCCTCCCTGCCACTTAATTCAGGAGTTTACTTGATTGACAGAACAAGCGACCTATCGCTTTCCAGTCTGTTAAGTGCTGGGAAAACTCAAATTAAGTTAAAGAGACAAACAAGAGACAAACAACAAAATGAGTGCGGGACTAATATGCAAAAAGACAAACAAATGCGTCTATGGTCGGTGTATTTTCGATCTTTCCGATCCAGACGAGATCTCTCTCTCTGAGAGAGATCTCTCCCCCGTCTGTGCGCGAGGGGGCGGGGCAGTTTACACACACGCAGCTGCTACATGCAGCATCACACGGAGGAGATGGCGGAGAGAAGCGCTCCAAGGTGTGGTTAAATGTTACCCGTCTCGAGGTGGACAATGCTCCTTGCCAAGAGTGTTTATCATGTGAGGGGCGGTAACACGAGCAATGTGTCTAAACATTTATCAAAAGTGCTCCACATTCAGACGGAGGAATGCACCGGGTTCGACTGTCTTTCTAGTAGCTCTGTAGCCCCCCCATCCACGAGTAACGTTTCCACGTCAGGTATGTTATGTATGCTAGCAGCAACACACGGAGTTAACTACATTATACAAACATGGGTTAATGATTAGAGGAAACTGAGTTATTTATTTTGTTAAAGTTTCAGCTATTCTGTTTACAGTTCTGTCATCAGATTATTTAATACGATTTGTTAAAACATTGTTGTTTCTTTTGATGTGAAATATTATTTATTTAATTTAAATAAAAAGCAATGTTAATTTTGTAAACATTTTGTTAAGTTAATTTAATAATATATGTATTTTTGAATCAAGTATTCATCTTTATTGTCTTCATTGCTAGTTTCCACATGCCTAAAACAACCTCAAGCTACATCTAAAAGTTGATGGCTAAATAAGAGCGATTGAGAAATTGTGCAAGTCATACAGTAAGTGTCACGATCTGTCTGTGTTGTGTTTTGTCTTTTTCTGTCTTTGGTTTCATGTTTTATTTTGAAAAGTCTTCACCTCCTGTCTTGCCTGTTGCTGTCTGTCTGTTTTCCCTCCTACCTAATTACCTGATTGTGTTCACCTGGTGCCCCTGTGTTTTCTCCTCCCTCCTCATCTGTGTCTTGTTTGTGTGATTAGTCTTGTGTGTATTTAAGTTCTGGTTTTTCTGTCTGTCCTTGTTTGTTCATTGTTTGTCTTTGACTGTGTTCTGTTTGTGCCTCTAGACCTTGAAATAAAGGTATTTTTTCAGTTTATTCTGCATTTGGGTCCTGCCTGCTTCACTCAACCGTAACAAATAGTCCGAATAGTCGATTAATCGATTATCAAATTAGTCGTTTGTTGCAGCCTAGCTGTCCCATGTATAAATAAAACGTGTTATTCAGCAACCCTTGCAATTTGGGATTTTATTTTTGGTTGGTAGACCTCAGTGAGCTGGTCATTTCAAACGTAGCTCACCAGCCAAAAAAGTGTGGGCACCCCTGGAGGAGGGGCTATGTAAGGAAGTGGCAGATTTCTTCCGGTTGTGTATTTTCAAATTCTATCGCACTCGAGCTGGTTTATCCAGAATTACCTACCCCACCTTTAACCTATTATAATATACAATAATTATTTGGTTGGTTTACATCTTGTGTTAATAACATACATCTCCAAGGTAGCTAGTAACCAATGTATAACTATTGAAACAAATTGAGTAATACATTTAAATGTTCCTACAAAATTAAGTGCAGTCAAAATAAAAAGTTGCATAATGTGAAAAACGTACGTCAAATTTGTTAAAATACAAGTTCCTCACGTTTTCACTTTGCTACAGAACTTGAGTAAATGTACTTAGTGACATTTCACCAGTTTTGTCAATATAGCTCCATGTAAGTGATTCTGAAAGTGTGTCCTCAGCACTTCCTGTTATTACTCTGATGGGCCGTTCATAACCGTAAACCTTCTCAATGAATAGTCACCTATAGTGTACAGTATGTAAAGTATGTGAAGCAGAGGGAAATGGCTATATAAAACCCACATGTGGTTAATGAGCCCTGCGTTTCCACAGCGCAGGAATAAATGAATACTTGGAGTGCTCCTGTTGAGTGGAAAAGTTCCCTCTTTCGGCCCGTGGCACCTGCTGTTTGGAGGTCTTTGGGGGCGCGATGAAGCAAGAGGGAGAGTGTCATTGAGTATTTTCCCTCCGCAGCAGCAGGGCGGGTCAACAGTTTAGATTAGCATTTTAATGAGAGGAGCAGCGGAAAAGCGCAGCGGGGTGAGCTATCAGGTGACACGCAGAGTATGTAAATGATTAATAACAGAATCAAGAATGCATTGGGATCCTGTTAAGCAAATGAGGAGCCTATCAGAATGCAATTGCAGTATTGATACTATGTCAGAGGTAGGCCTACAGCTTTCCCGAGTCCTCCTCCAAATGTAATCTGGCGGTGAATTAGTGGGAATTAATGAGATTTCTCAAGGTAATATTTAGGAACAAGGTCCAGTAACAACTGATAAGGGTCTCAAGGAAGGCTATCAAGTGTATTTATATAGCAATATAGGCAATTTAAAGTGCTTTACAAAAATGAAAGACGTTAAGAAAATGGCATTTAAAAACAGTCATTAAAAAGCAAAGATAATAAAATAAACATTAAAAGAAAAAATACATGAATAAAAGTTACAGTGCAGTTTAAGATATGAATAGTTCAATTAAAAGCGAGACCATTTCCATTGTTTGATTGCTTTTTAATGAAATCCCCACTATGTGTAACATTTAATTTATTTACTTATTTACTTGACTGGCTAATGTGCCATTTTATGTGTGTTTTACAGCTGTATTTGTCTGCCTGTCATGTCTGTGTTTTATCTGTTGTAACTTCGCACATGCTGCCCTTCTTGGCCAGGTCACTCTTGGAAAAGAGATTGTAATCTCAATGAGTCTTTTACCTGGTTAAATAAAGGGTGTACTTACTGACTTACAGGGTACACAACACTATACATTTCTGTATATGTGGCAGAGTTAACCAAGACGCTGTTATTCATCTGTAGTCGCGGGACAGAGCTTGTAAAATAACCTTAAAAACAAAGATAGAGGCTCTCAAAACTGTAAATGATAATATAGAACAAAACTTATTCAAACACAAGAAAGTATAAGAACATATTAGACACATCTTTGAATCCGAGGTTTGTTTTGCAAATGAGAGAACTTTGGATACTCCGAAAATAGTCTCTCGGTACCTCGTGTTCTTCCTCTTCCTCTAAAAGAGTAAAGCAAACGTGACGTGACAGCAGCCCCTACGTTTGTGGGCGATGAGCATGATGAATATTACCCAGCTTACCATTTAATCACATCAAATTAGAAATGAGTGCCGCCATCCGGTTAACTCTTTCCTGTCCAGAGAGGAATCTGCATGGAGACGTGTCCAAGCTGTATACTCCACTAGCAGCTGATCATAAAGTCAATCACTTGTGTCTGGTGATTTATTATCTGAAAGAGGACATAAGGCAAAAGAGCAGATTATCCTTTAATCATAAGGTTGGTGGTTCATCCCCAGTTGCTCCTGTCAAAAAAGCACACAGTAAGTTTGGACGGATGATTGAGGGACACATTGTGCTCTTTCGGGTAAGATATAAAGCATATAATGTATAAAAGCAGTCCATGTGTCGTTCCAAAATGAAATGGCAGTGCGTAATCTCCATTGAGAAGAAAGAAAGTGACTTTTAAAAAGTATCTCGGAGACTTTTTGTGATATTTAATGTCTACCATAGCTGCCATTAACTTTGCGGAAGCTGCACTTAAAAAGTAATGTGTGTCAAAGGTCTGCCTCGTACTGCCACAGTGAGCCGTTAACTGACAGGATGGGGATGGACGTGAGATGAATGATTTTAGGTTCCCACTTGGAGATGATATATTGGACAGCGAGAGGCAGGCAGAATGTAAATGATTGTGCAACAAATGTGTCAGTGTTTCATCAGTGGTGCAGACTTCTGGGAAACAAATCGTATCAGTGTCGAACCAGGACTTCTCACCAGGTGGAGCTCTGATGTTCCCCAGTAGGAATAGAAATGGGAAGTTCTCCTCACACAGGCTGTCTTTTTGGACCATGTTTAGTGCAGGACAGAGAACAGGAAGAGGTGCTTTCAGGCCAGAGAGGAGCTTCAGTCAAAGTCAAAAGTCAACTTTATTGTCAATCTTTCAGTTGTGTGTACAGACAGAGAGATCGAAATAGCGTTTCCCACAATCCTGAATACAAAAACAAATATGTAAATACCTATATACAGGGCCGTCCCTCCCTACAGGCCGATCATGCAGACTGCATGGGGCCTCACCTTGCGGAGGGGGCCTCACCTTGCGGAGGGAGCCTCACCTGAGCCGAAAATGCGGCACAGTTATGTGGCGCAATTAGTTTAGTCGCTGCGAGGCTCCATTAGCACATCCCGTCCGTCAGTCCGTCCGTCCGACCGTCCGTCGACGACACTTGCGAAGCAGAGGGCCTCATCATATAACTTTGCGTGGGGCCTCATGTTGGCCAGGGACGGCCCTGCCTATATACACAATCAAAATACACATTTATACATGTGATGTGTGATGTAACCATGCAGCAGGTCATTCCGAAGTAATCGAGTCCATGCGGTGAAACGTAAACCTTCAAAATGTCACGCACAGTAAATACAAGGATAGCTTGACTCACCTTGCATTTTGTGTTGAAGGGTAAAAAATCTAATCGAATTGAATCACATCTGAAACACCTATAAATCGTACCTTTTCCACCAGGAAATGTACAAATGTCTCGCAAGCATTTCAAGAAAGTTGGTCCATAGAAGTATTTAGATGTGTTACTTGCTTGATTAGTAAACGCAGTGATGGCACAGTGTAGAAATACTCCATTACAGGTAAACGTAATGCAATCCAAATGTTTACTTAAGTGAAAGAGGCCCTTGTGCTTTTTTGGGTTCTTTTAGTTTTATGCAAAATAAAGATCTTTTTGAACATTACAGCATGGAGACATGTCACAGTATGAGACACTAAACACTAATATGAACCTGAAAATGAGCACAATATATCCTCTTTAACTACAGAAGATTTCACATCAAAATGTTTATCTACAAAAAAGTAAACACTGTACCTATTGTGCGGAATTTCCCAACTCCTAATAATTATATTATGACTATAATGAGGCATAAATGTGTTCATTGCTTTCATGTTCCAACATTGCTACATATTTATTAACAACACATACTTCTGGTTAGCTTTTGAATATCTCCAAGGGATCAATGGAGACTCTCATTTCTCTTTTGAGTTGTAATGGAGTAAAAGTAT
The DNA here is from genome assembly GCF_902827175.1 of Gymnodraco acuticeps. Classification (NCBI taxonomy): domain Eukaryota; kingdom Metazoa; phylum Chordata; class Actinopteri; order Perciformes; family Bathydraconidae; genus Gymnodraco; species Gymnodraco acuticeps. The sequence continues at coordinate 215,207 of NW_022990379.1, forward strand.
AAATAAATGACCTCTTAATTGTACATAAATACTGTGAATGATGCTTGTACTCACTGGTTAACCAAAATGTCACTCTTTTGTAGGTATGTGCTAATTGCTGAAGTGAAATTGCATACCTGTTTATTTCCCAAGATGCAAATTACAAAACCTTCTCAGTTGGAGATCATGTTTTGTTTCTACAGCCAATTATGCCTTCCTGCGTTCACACACCACTCCTATCCAATCCAAGGCCAGCGTAGCGAAACCTTGAACAAAGCTGGAAGTGTGTGTTCAAGTAATTACCACCCAGGGATTGTGCTTAGTGGTTCATGGCATCCACAACACTGCCTGCCCCACGCTTTCTTAATTACTCTAATTATACTGCTGATTCCTGTTGTGGCTTGACTTCTGATTCCTTCCTGAGAAACAGCCAGTGGGAAATAAACTCAAACGTACACAAGATTTACTGTAGGCAGAGCTTTTCAAATGAACCCTAAAAAGTGCCATTGTAACCTATAGCGAAAACAGACCAAAGGCAGATTTGAACCATAACATCACGCTGCATGACATTTGGGTTGTTTGAGCTGTTGCATTTGTATGAAAAACATTTAAGAGACCACATTTTGTGCCTTTCAGAAATATTAATTGTCGTTTTAAGCAATAACAGTTAGTTTTTTAAGCTGCTGTGTCAAATTACTCAGTGTAACATTCATTGAAGCATTTTTTGCTAGAGGATATATTCTGCTAATGTTCATGTCTCCATGCTTTAATGTTCAAAAAGCTCTTTATTTTTCTCATACTGTCTCTTTTCACCCTCTGTCTGAAACCAGAGCCCAGTCTGCTCTGATTGGTTAGCTGGCTGGCTCTGTTGTGATTGGTCAACCGCTTAGAGATGTCCCGCCCCTTAGCCATCATGTACAATGTGTTGGAGAGCTAGCCAATAGAAGCGCGACTGTTACATAGCGATGTCACTATTTAAAAACACATTTGTTTTTAGCCTTTGCAGACCATTAACATGCACAAAAAGCTATATATAAACACACCACAGGAAAGGAAACCCCAAAAAGCATAATATGGCCTCTTTAACATAGCTGTATTCTTACTGAATAAGCCTTTCAGGTGTAATTGATCTGCTCAAGGTGAGTTCAATTATATTTCCTCAAATTGAAGTCAAGCACACCAGAGTTATGCAAAAGTCATTATGTCAAATTGTAGTTCTTTCATTTTAATTGTATGGCCTCAGCATCAGCATTCCTTTCATTATAAACACTAGTACATAAATAATGGAAGATAAAAATAGTCATTATATTTTTTTATTTGAAAATCATACAACACACACCTTTTATTTATCCTCACTGTGCCTGATTCCATTTCCTTCCTGTACCTCGCTGCAGACTTACACGTGGACGTAATTCATGACAATATTGACACCAATCTTGAATGCATTTCACTCCCCTGCCTGTGTGAAACTTCCATTTATATAATGGATGTTGTGGAGTGCAGATATCCATAACGTATTGACCTTGAGCTGAATAAAGTGAAGACAATAGAAACTCCAGAGGCCCTGCCCTGCAGTTGACCCCCCTGCTTGCGCTCCATTGGCAATGTAAGCGATCGATAAAGTATCACACAAAAGAATAAGTTAAGATATCTTTCACCTCTGCATCCATTTTGACATTCCTCCAATATCTGGGATGTCATTTGTAAGGAGTATAAATGATCCGCGAGTCAGCCTATCCCCTTACATTCTCACAGGGAAATCAACTAGTAGCTGCAGATAGCGGGACATCTGGCAAAGTGGGGAATTATATGTGTGCATCACTGTAACAAGAGAGCACATTTCTCACTGGGGAAACGAGAAATGAGACTGCTGGGTGCCAAATCGTCTAATTAATTCAGAGGCGCCATGGAAGTGCTCTGTAGATTAGCAGATTGGACCACAAACAAGAAAAACTGTGTCTTTTTATACTTATGAAAGTGCGCAGTGGGGTCATATTTCACTTATCGGCTGATGTCAACAGATGTTGTGTTATGGGATGGCTCTTTTATTTCCCTTGGCTTTGTTTGCGCGCTCAAAGCTACACAAATCCCCCGATAAGTAGCGGTGGAATTCATTCCTCTGCAGAGATGTATTTACTAAGTCATTTGGGAAATTAACGAAAAAGGGGGAAAAAGGGGCACTTTTTGTTTTCCTGTAAAGCTGAAGACATTCTATGGAGAGAGGATTTCTATGCCGCAGATAATGGTTTCGTCCTCGGAGACAACACACAGCATAATGCCAAACCCAGCTCAGAGAATGAAAGGTTTCAAACAGTGAAGTGTTATCCCTCTGTAATAGCAACAGAAGCACTCCAGCAGCCAATAATACATGGAACAGATAATAATGTAACCAACTACATTATTCAAATGATGTCTCGGCAGTCAGAGCTGTGTGTAATGATGCTCTCTATTCGACAGTCTGTGAAACTGCAACCATTCATTCCCAGTGCGCGCACACACACATACCATGTATACATCACTTCAGGGGACATTACATTGACTTACATGCATTTCCTGGAGACTTATCCTAACCTTAACCCCAACCAACACATGCTTAACCCTTACCCTAACCCTAACCAAGTCTTCACCCTAAAATGAATGATTCCCCTCATGGGGACCTCCAATTTGTCCCCATAAGGGAGGCGAGTCCCCACATGTGACTGTGTAAACAGATTTAGGTCCCGACAAGTATAGTAATGCTAGGCCACACACACACACACACACACACACACACACACACACACACACACACACACACACACACACACACACAAGTACATGACGTGATTATGTATGCCTCTCGTGTCTTTGGCAGAGGACAAGGCCACGCTCGCTATGGCTCGTAAAAAATAAATGTTTCTTCCTCCTTCAGAATCTAAATCACTTTATCATATAAGTACAGTTGATAGGCATGACATCCTTATGGTGACTCCTCTGCAGCTCACGTAGTCAAACGAGAGAACAATGTGAGGATATTCTTTCAGTTTCATTTGGAGAAAAAAATCCATAATAGGAGTCAGATAAAATTAAAATAAATTGTATTCCAATGGATTATTTTACTTATTAAAACATGTAGTTTATTCAGTAACTGACTATATATGACCCTAAACATACAGTATATCTTCGTGAGGAGAATATCAAATACATTTTCTTGGGAACACTGCAGTATTCTCTAGATCAGGGGTGTCCAAACATTTTTCACCGAGGGCCACATACAGAAACATACGAAGGGCTGGGCCGCTCACTAGAGGTGTACTGCCTCATAAATTCCGTTATAAGTTAGCAAAATCAATCGGTAAATTATTCTTGATACTTGAAAATGCTTTAAGAAACAGAACAGCCTACATCACAGCTTCACCTCATAGGGTTTCATTTATTTAGATGGCAGCTCATTCCTTAAAGCAGAAGCCTCAGATATCTTTAATAAGTGGAAATATGAAGGGTATATTTCAAGCTTAATATGTAAATACGTTATTAGGCTTTTTTCTTATCAATTTAAATTTGTTAGAAAATGTTTTCAACTTTAAAAACGGTGCTTATGAGTGCTGTGTAATATATGTATACGTATATATTTACAAAGTACAATATAAGACAAGCACAAGTTTCATTTGTGGGCCATACTCCATTATACTTTTTGAATTTGCTGAGGGCCGATTCAAAATGGTTCGTGTGCCACTTTGACCGCGGGGCGTAGTTTGGACACCCCTGCACTATGTGAATCACTCCAATTAAAAACCCTAGCTGTGGCTCCGAGGTGTTGGATTATTATGTGCTTTATTCAGTAACTGACTACATCTGACCTTGAACATACAGTATATCTTCGGCATATAAAACACATTGTCTTGGGATCACTGTGCAGACATCAAATCAAATTCCTCGTACGTGTCAACCTACCTGGTAATAAACCTGTTTCTGGTTCTGATTCTGAGTATACACTATGTGAATCACTCCAATTAAAAACCCTACCTGTGGCTCCGAGGTGTTGCATGTCGCTGAGACCTTGACTCTGGCCCAGGTGAGTGGGATGCTGGGTGGGAAGACAGATGACACCGCAGAAGAAAGTCTGCGTCCCGGGGCTGACTGCATTATCCAGTCTGAACACATTATCCAGTCTGAACACCCACTCAGGAGCAGGACCCAGCAGGGCAGATGGGACCAGAATCTGACTCATTTAAATAGACCTTGGAGTTGCCAGTTGGCGTTTAGCCTGTGAACTGAGGCAGAAAATAACACCTTCTAAATAATGAAATAAACCTTCATTTAATGAAAGATTCAGGCTCCATGTCCTTTAACTAAACCTGAAGACCTTGGATGAGGATTATGTTTCCATGGCAGTGCTTACCCACATTATATGAATATTTCTCAGCCCTTTAACATCTCTTCCTCTGGCAGGACCTGAAACGTTTTAATTTGCCGCATAAAAGAGGAGACTAATTGTTGTTGACACATGCGGCTACATAATAGAGGATTGGCAACTTACATGGAGGACACAATATAACAGGACCTCGCATATGTAACTGATGAGCATATAGTGTGACTAAACATACTGTAGACATGACAAGAATGGGTTCAAAGCCAAAAGATGTGCACTCATCTGGAGAAGACTGGTAAATAAGATTTATGCTGTGCGAGCACTGTGGGGGCTGAAAACCCATCAAGCCGTAACTTATCATGTTCTTCTAATTAGCGTTCCAGCGTCCTCACCGGCAGTCAAAAAATTACACTGTATTAATATTCTGCCATTTACTTGGAGCACTTGCATAATGTGACTTAACAACAGAAGACGTCAGTTCTCAGCAGCGCGGCTCGCAAGACTCCTTGTTTCTGCTCGTAAACATTCCCCTAAATAGTGTATCACAGGCATAATGTGATTTAACAATCAAAGGCATTGCTCTACAACCTCTGTGTTTCAATGTTGAGGTGGAAAAGTACTTAAGAGTGTAACTTAATATAGAGGCCGTACTATCAGCTTATCAGAAAACAGGTAGAGAACCATCTCCATATTGTTTCCACACCTTCTGTCATTCGTGTGGACTTTCCTCTGATGGTGTCTAATGACCAGAAGTCAGTGGTGGAAAACAACTATGCTTATTTCATAGCTTAGTTGAATTGTGGATCCTGATTGGTCTATTTGGAAATGTCAAAGGTTGTAAATACTCACTAACACACTACTGCTAAGGACAACAGACCATTGCTAAGGAGGATCAAGGGACTATGTGCAGTCATATCAATCAGCAGAAAGAAGTCCGGTGTGGACAACAAACATTCGTTTTCACCTTCGGGAAACACCATGGAATAATATTGGGAAAGGCAGAAGGGGACAGACAGAAAGTAACACTAAAGGGAACAGCAGAAGAAGACAGACAGAAAGTAAACACTAAAGGGAACATCAGAAGAAGACAGACAGGAAATAAACACTAAAGGGAACAGCAGAAGAAGACAGACAGGAAGTAAACACTAAAGGGAACAGCAGAAGAAGACAGACAGGAAGTACACACTAAAGGGAACAGCAGAAGAAGACAGACAGGAAGTAAACACTAAAGGGAACATCAGAAGAAGACAGACAGGAAGTAACACTAAAGGGAACAGCAGAAGAAGACAGACAGGAAATAAACACTAGAGGGAACAGCAGAAGAAGACAGACAGGAAGTAAACACTAAAGGGAACATCAGAAGAAGACAGACAGGAAGTAAACACTAAAGGGAACAGCAGAAGAAGACAGACAGAAAGTAACACTAAAGGGAACAGCAGAAGAAGACAGACAGGAAGTAACACTAAAGGGAACAGCAGAAGAAGACAGACAGGAAGTAAACACTAAAGGGCACAGCAGAAGAAGACAGACAGGAAGTAAACACTAAAGGGAACATCAGAAGAAGACAGACAGGAAGTAAACACTAAAGGGAACAGCAGAAGAAGACAGACAGGAAGTAAACACTAAAGGGAACAGCAGAAGAAGACAGACAGGAAGTAAACACTAAAGGGAACATCAGAATAAGACAGACAGGAAGTAAACACTAAAGGGAACAGCAGAAGAAGACAGACAGGAAGTAAACACTAAAGGGAACAGCAGAAGAAGACAGACAGAAAGTAACACTAAAGGGAACAGCAGAAGAAGACAGACAGGAAGTAAACACTAAAGGGAACATCAGAAGAAGACAGACAGGAAGTAAACACTAAAGGGAACAGCAGAAGAAGACAGACAGGAAGTAAACACTAAAGGGAACATCAGAAGAAGACAGACAGAAAGTAACACTAAAGGGAACATCAGAAGAAGACAGACAGGAAGTAAACACTAAAGGGAACATCAGAAGAAGACAGACAGGAAGTAAACACTAAAGGGAACAGCAGAAGAAGACAGACAGGAAATAAACACTAAAGGGAACAGCAGAAGAAGACAGACAGGAAGTAAACACTAAAGGGAACAGCAGAAGAAGACAGACAGGAAGTAAACACTAAAGGGAACATCAGAAGAAGACAGACAGGAAATAAACACTAGAGGGAACAGCAGAGTAAGACAGACAGGAAGTAAACACTAAAGGGAACAGCAGAAGAAGACAGACAGGAAGTAAACACTAACAGGAACAGTAGAAGAAGACAGACAGGAAATAAACACTCAAAGGAACAGCAGAAGAAGAGATACAGGAAGTAAACACTAAAGGGAACAGTAGAAGAAGACAGACAGGAAATAAACACTAAAGGGAACAGCAGAAGAAGACAGACAGGAAGTAAACACTAGAGGGAATAGCAGAAGAAGACAGACAGGAAATAAACACTAAAGGGAACAGCAGAAGAAGACAGACAGGAAGTAAACACTAGAGGGAACAGCAGAAGAAGACAGACAGGAAGTAAACACTAAATGGAACAGCAGAAGAAGACAGACAGGAAGTAAACACTAACAGGAACAGTAGAAGAAGACAGACAGGCAATAAACACTAAAGGGAACAGCAGAAGAAGACAGACAGGAAGTAAACACTAGAGGGAATAGCAGAATAAGACAGACAGGAAGTAAACACTAAAGGGAATAGCAGAAGAAGACAGACAGGAAGTAAACACTAACAGGAACAGTAGAAGAAGACAGACAGGAAATAAACACTAAAGGGAACAGGAGAAGAAGACAGACAGGAAGTACACACTAAAGGGAACAGCAGAAGAAGACAGACAGGAAGTAAACACTAAAGGGAACAGGAGAAGAAGACAGACAGGAAGTACACACTAAAGGGAACAGCAGAAGAAGACAGACAGGAAGTAAACACCAAAGGGAACAGGAGAAGAAGACAGACAGGAAGTACACACTAAAGGGAACAGCAGAAGAAGACAGACAGGAAGTAAACACTAAAGGGAACAGCAGAAGAAGACAGACAGGAAGTAAACACTAAAGGGAACAGCAGAAGAAGACAGACTGGAAATAAACACTAAAGGGAACAGCAGAAGAAGACAGACAGGAAATCAACACTGAAGGGAACAGCAGAAGAAGACAGACAGGAAGTAAACACTAAAGGGAACAGCAGAAGAAGACAGACAGGAAGTACACACTAAAGGGAACAGCAGAAGAAGACAGACAGGAAGTACACACTAAAGGGAACAGCAGAAGAAGACAGACAGGAAATAAACACTAGAGGGAACAGCAGAGTAAGACAGACATGAAATAAACACTAAAGAGAACAGCAGAAGAAGACAGACAGGAAGTACACACTAAAGGGAACAGCAGAAGAAGACAGACAGGAAATAAACACTAGAGGGAACAGCAGAGTAAGACAGACAGGAAATAAACACTAAAGAGAACAGCAGAAGAAGACAGACAGGAAGTAAACACTAAAGGGAACAGCAGAAGAAGACAGACAGGAAATAAACACTAAAGGGAACAGCAGAAGAAGACAGACAGGAAGTACACACTAAAGGGAACAGCAGAAGAAGACAGACAGGAAATAAACACTAGAGGGAACAGCAGAGTAAGACAGACAGGAAATAAACACTAAAGAGAACAGCAGAAGAAGACAGACAGGAAGTAAACACTAAAGGGAACAGCAGAAGAAGACAGACAGGAAATAAACACTAAAGGGAACAGCAGAAGAAGACAGAAGTCAGAAATATTAAATCTGAAGGTTGTGTAATGTAATAGTGAAAGAAATGGAGGGTAGAGAAACAGGTGAGAAATACAAAAGCGAGTACAGCTTGTGTGTTCCTTTAAAAGTGTACAGACATTATTTGATGATGTGTTGAGAAACTTAGCAGTACATTCAGCTCGGCAAATTTGATTACTGCTGTGATGTTCTTCATACTTGACTGCACTTCTCATTGCTTTCCTGCTTCAGTGTCTTCATTTGTCAGAGCAACTTCATTATGGAGGGGTGAGGAAGTTAACATTACACTCAGCAAATGTATTGATTCTGTTATGTACTTTATTATGAAATAAATACATCCCAAAATCCTGATTTGTTGTCTGTCAGTAGTTTAATAAGGTAAATGGGTTATTCAATATGTATTTTTCTATATTTGTTTCTTGGGAAGACACCAAATGTCTCTTTATATCTTGAGCTGCAAGCCTTTCTGATCCACTGCTGGAGACCTGTAAATACATCCCATATACATTTTTAAATCCTGATTTGTTGTCTTCTCCATCAGTTGTTTAACATGGTGGATGTTATGGTTATTTATGATGTATCTTTCTATATTTGTTTCTTGGGAAGACACCAAAAGCTCTTTATATCTTGAGCTGAGAGCCTTTCTGATCCACTGCTGGAGACCTGTAAATACATCCCATATACATTTTTAAATCCTGATTTGTTGTCTTCTCCGTCAGTAGTTTAATAAGGTAAATGGTATGGTTATTCGTGATGTATTTTGTGACTCTTTGATTCTTGGGAAGACACTAAAAGCTCTTTATATCTTGAGCTGAAAGCCTTTTTGATCCACTGCTGTAGACCTGTGACTTTTCCAAAAGGGAGGACTTTGTATCAGACGCAGAGTCCTTGTCAGAGTAGTGTTGGAGGGCGTGACACATTCCTCCTGTGTGGACAGGTTTATTAATTGGCTTCATAGCAGAAGACTCTGGAAGACAATAGCAAGGCAAACAAAAGCAGACAGCTGTTGGCTTTTCCGAGAGGGGAACCAAACGACTTGCTGAGGCAGAGGGCTCTCCGAGATTACATTTTACAGCCTGGAGTTGTCACATGATGCAATAGGACCTGCGTTATCTCCCTCAGTGGTATTAGTGTTCGCTCTGGACTCACAGAAACTCACCTTGTTGCTGTCATTGAAACGAGGAAAAGGTGACAGGATCATTTGGTCCTCTTGAAATTGTTCCTTTGGGCTCTATTTTCTTTATTTGGGCACATGGTCATCCATTGCTCGTCCTTTTTTTCAATGTCTTCATTAAGTTATGTGTGTACACTAATCTGTAGTTTAAAAGGAGAGTTAATAATAACACGCTGCATTCAACCTCTGACCACCCCTCCCCCTCCCCCTATTTTCTGCTTTTGTCTCAAAGCGTATTTGAGTTTTTAGAAAAGCGCTATATAAGTGTCATGTATTAATATTATTATTATAATATACATTTTCCGCAGCTGTCACACAATGATGTCACTTCCTGTTTAGTAGCTTCTGGTTTAGATATGGAAGAAACGGCATGCACGGGAAGTGAATGCTATCAGAATAATCCACTTGCTTCGGATAGGAAAAATGAAAGCCGTAAGTTAATTTATTTGACAGTGCAGATCTTATAAAGATTTAGTTAAAATTATGCTTAATAGGTTTATTTTACCTTTGCAATAACAGCATATACGTAAGCTATCAGGTATACTAGCAGCCTAGCTAACTGCTACCTACAGTACAGTGCAGGAAAAACAATATATATATATTTACAACTATGTTCAATGCAATTGTTATTCTTAAAATTACATTACATGTTACTTGTTAGACGCTTTTATCCAAAGCGACTTACATACTCAATACTGTGGGCAATCCCCACAGGAGCAATTTGGGGTGAAGTGTCTCAGGGACACAACGACATGCTGACTGCAGTGGGGTTTGAACCTCTGCCCCCTGATCCGAACACCAACGCTCAACCCACTGCACCACACGCCTCCCAAACACTGAATATGTTTTAAATGGTCTTTATTTTCAGTTGTCAGCAACATAAGGAATGTGTGGCATTCAATAGGCATATGGCACTCTCTTAATACGCTGCGGCTTACCTTGGAGTTTGATAAGAGTGTTGAGAAACTGCCTGGGAACACACTTCTAGCTTTATTGAAATATATCTATCCCCATTTTTTTTGTGCAACCGTATTACGCTAATAAGCTTATCTCGTTCTTTGAATGCCAGTTTTTGTTTGGACTAAAAAGACTCCAATGAAGATATATTTCTGCTGAGCTGTTGACTTTATTTGTAGTTCTCTGGACTGAGCAAAGGACTCATTATGATCATTTGGAAAATAAACTGTGGGGAGCTGAATTTGCATGATGTAGATAATAAGAGTTTCTCTGAATTTTAATGCAAGTCAATGTGCTTTTGCTGGTTGTAAGATAACTCTTTGAGAGATTCATATTTCCTATTCATTGTAGGATTGGCTGCCTTAACAATGGTAACACTGCATCCTTCCTGACAGAACAAACAATAGGAGATAAGTGTTGGAAATGGTCATTGATTGAGCCACATTACTGATGAATTAGCTATTAAAGATCGATAAAAAAAGAATTAACAACTTTTTACATTTCCATGAATGCAGTTTAATCAGGTAGGAATAATGAAGAGCTAAATCCATACAGTTTAATAGAAATAGACAACAAAAGGTTCCCTACGTTCTTCATTTTATTATCTTTGATTTGTGAAATCCACTCTGTTGAACCCTGTAACGCCCAAATATAGAAAAACATTAGAATTTGACCTTTCTGATGTTGTTGTTGTTGTTGGGAGCCTCTGGAGCAGAAATGAAAGAGTTTTCACATGTTTTACGTTTTGTTACGTTTTTAGCGAAATGTTGTAATATTGCTATTATATATATATTATATCCTCTATTTTATTTTCTCTTCACTATATATGTAAAGCGTCTTTGAGCACCTGTAAAAGCGCTAACAAATTAAATCTATTATTATTATTTATTATTATTGCAACGTTGGGCTGGTGGGAGCAGAATTCATGTGTTTCTACTCACATCGTCTGAATAAATATATTGAACAACTAAGGGTTGATTTGCAGGATTGATTGCTTACTTAGCCCTACATCAATATGAATAATAATCACACATCAGTCATGTTTTTTATGAATAGTCGTTTATTAAATATGAATACCATGGTAGTCCCAAAAACAGTTCCTATCGTCAGAAAAGCAGAGACGGGCGTCACACTTGGTGTGTTTGTGTACCCTTTACTGCAGTGAGAAGAACATGTGCCACTAGGTCCTTCATTCAGTGGAGGCTGTGATCTCTTGGATGGGGCCCCGTTTGGTGGACTCCCATCACCTGAGGATGGTCTCTTCTGAGCATTCAACGGGCTCCTTGACGTCACCGTCGCTGCTGGGCTCCCGTTGCCTGAAGAGGGTCGTCCTCTCTTTGGTGTTTTCAGAGGAGTTGTGTTCACCTGATTATAACAGAATCAATCAAGAAACATGTCAAAAATACATTCGGATACAAGTCAAAATATTACAGTGAAATATAAAACAAATATTACAAACGGAAAATAGCAGAAATACATTCTTACCAGCTGAGAGAGGATGCTAGATCTGCCTGAAACTGTCTGCTGGTCAGGATCTCCTGCTTTGGCATCTTTAGAGCTCTGCAGTCCCGCTCGAGGAGCCAGGCGTTGATCACAGCAAGGATGATGGTGTGCCAGAAGATGTACTCGTACCAGCGTCGGGACTTCATGGGTCTGGTCCAGCAAAGGATGACACGAGTGTGACCGCTCTGCTGTCATACCATTTGACAGCACAGATGTTGTGGTTGGCCTCCACTCGGATGTCAAAGCTTCCTCTCCCTTCTTTCTTCAAGCTCTTCTCCTCTGAGAAAGTAATCCAGGTTGGCAACTGCATACAGATGATCTCTCTTTCAATGATTAGTACATTAACTTTTCCCAATGTCTTCCTCATTGCTTCTGAAAATGGGCTTGTAGCACACAGCAGAATTGATGCTTGACAAACAAAGCAGGGGAATTATTATCTGGAATAAAAGGCCCTTTAACAGGATCCCTCAGCAGAGGTCAGATGTCTTGAGTGCGAGGCGCTCCCCGATGATTGGATTATTCTGCTTTTCAAGCAGAAGCGCCGCCTGGCAAACAAATGTGAAGTGCGAAAATGCAATGTTTAGTGCCAGATGAGATGCTAATAGAATAGGAGAATCGCCTTTGGAAGAAAATTCAGAGAAGAAGGCAACGCATGTGAGATATTTTGGGACCGAGGGCAATGTATAAAGCCATCTGAAGCTTGAAGACGAGATTGAAACTCACACTGAGATAATCACAATCAGCCTTCATGTTGTTGGCAATCATAGCAGCGATAATCCTTCATATCCAAACAATCCCACTGTTGGCAAACGTGTCGCTATGTAGTTATCCGCAGGGTTACGAGGGTTACTCCTGAAATGTATTAACCTGATTACTTTCCGTTGCTTTTGGATTCAAATGCAACACAAATAGATACAAGAGAAAATAAATATCATTAAGATGTTTTGTAAGACAACAGAACAATGTGGCCTTAGTAATTAAGATATTTAATAATAATAGATTACATTTGTAAAGCGCCTTTCAAGGGACCCAAGGCCGCTCTACATGGTGAACAAACAAACACACAAACACAAGTGGCAAATAATAAAGTAAAACATGTAATAAATAGCAGTAGGAGTGGAAGCAGGGGGACCGTGATGGGTTAGGGGTCAAAGGCCATGGTGAACAGCTGAGTTTTTAATGATGACTTGAAGATGTCCAGGGAAGCAGCATTGCGGATTTAGGATAACAAATGTGTCCTTTGCTCAGAGATTTCATGAAGCATATCCGTTGGTAGACTCCTATACACCAACACATGAGCACATACTACAGTTTAAAAAGTCAGAAATAAAATCTGAGCTGACAGATAATGCTCCGTTTTAGTCAGGGCCAACCTGAGGCCCCACGCAAAGTTAAATGACGAGGCCCTCTGTTTCGCGAGCATTGACGTAGGGGTGGGGGATGGGTGGAGCTAGTGGAGCCTCGCAGCGACGAAACTGTGCCGCGCCACATAAGCGCATAGGGCCGCATTTTCGGCTCAGTTGAGGCCCCCTCCGCAAGATGAGGCCCCCTCCGCAAGATGAGGCCCCCTCCGCAAGATGAGGCCCCCTCCGCAAGATGAGGCCCCCTCCGCAAGATGAGGCCCCCTCCGCAAGATGAGGCCCCCTCCGCAAGATGAGGCCTCCTCCGCAAGATGAGGCCCCCTCCGCAAGATGAGGCCTCCTCCGCAAGATGAGGCCCCCTCCGCAAGATGAGGCCCCACGCAGTCTGCATGATCGGCCTGTAGGGAGGGACGGCCCTGGTTTTAGTTAAATAAACACAGTTAAACTCACACACAGTGTTTTATAATAATAATATTAATAGATTTAATTTGTTAGCGCTTTTACAGGTGCTCAAAGATGCTTTACAGATATAGAGAAAAGAAAAGAAAGGAACAACCAATAAATATATAGTTATAGTTAAAGTCAAATAATACAAAAACGATCACACATTAAAAGCCAGATTGAAGAGGTGAGTTTTATTATTTTTGTTATGAACATATAGGTTAATTTACTGAATAAAAGAAAAAAGAAATGAACCAAAGAAAGTGAAAACCATAAAGCAGATTCAGGCAGTATCATAGATTCACACTTAAAGTATTAGAAAACAGTTTACAGACAAGAGATGATCCTTTTACAAAAAACACTATGTGCTCTTTTTAGGTAGTAACATTGCAATCCTGCTAGTAATCCTGATTATGTAATCCCGTTACTCCCAAGGCCTGGGTGTGTAGCTCAAGAATTTGGAAAGATTGTGCGGTAGATCCTCAATTGTCTTTGTCTTACTACGCCCCCCCCCCCACACACACACAAACCTGATCCTACACCAGAAAAATGTAATCCCACCAAAACGGATCCCTCCTAGCCACCTTCAATAAGCTGATGTAAGCAGAGCCGTCTTGGCAGCAGGTAAAGCTGTTCATTTCTCTAAATTAACCTGTCAATCACCGCAATCATTTCCCTCTACTGCTGATGAATGGCATGGAGTGAGTTTATCAATGTGCCATATGCAATTCATTAGCTTCATCTGCAGGATTCAGCAAAAACCATGTCATGTCCTGCCACTCTATTTGTGACCGTACACAAGTTGAGGAGATACAGCACGGTAATGCTGCTTGTTAGTATGCTAATGTATATCAGTTTAACACACCTTTCCATTTCCAAGCACCACGTTATGAGACAAGTAAGTATCCCCTCCAGGTTGACATGCATCATGGGAGAGGCCCATCAGGAAGGGTGGCCATTATTCAGATAATTCCCACCTAACGAGACATTTTTCTTTCACGATTAGCAAATATGAGCCAGAGGATTCACAGCTGGTTACATATGCAGTAACCCTAAGGTGACTTGACGCAAAGCTGCTTGGAATGAATTGATCAGGCTGCGTTTATTCACCAATCTGCGGATTATTCCACATCTTTCTCACCGATGATTTACGACAAAGCCTGTGTAATATCGCCTGTGTGTAGTTTTCTTTTAATTGAAGCAATAACGGTGATTCTGAGTAGGTAAGGTGTCACGGTTGATTCCACATTTCCATATTTGACAAATTACCAAACATGCATTCCCAAAGTGCCGGACGTTTATGAACTCTTCAATCAAATGTCAATTGTAATTACTGTAGGCCAAAACGTTCCATTGATTTAGTGAGGTAACCATTTCCTCAGTCACTTAGCTAAGCGCTGCACAAATGATTCAGAGCTTTGGATCTGCAGATTGATAACTTATGTTGAGCCGTGTGATTTTTTTGATGTCACATTAACTTCAGCTGTCAGATGGCTTTTTGGACTCGACGCCGCTCCATTTGCTCCATTTTACGACGCGTGTTTAACGAACCTGGGACGCCGTGAGCTTTGGATAAATATCCACCAAGTGATAGTGACACCTCACACTGTATCATCCCTAGTTGCTATAGGTAACGGTACTTTTAAGAATTCAGTGACTCTTGCAGATCGGCCCTCAATAGCTCGGGTCTTTTATCCCTGTGTCTCTAACTTTATCTTGGCAGCTGTAGCATGTCGTCTGAGGAAGAGCTCCCCAGTGAGGCTTCAGAGAGAGAAGGAGATGCTGCAATAAGCCTGAGGAGAAGTTAGTGTTGTGGGGAGAGGAGGGGCTTTAGTGGGTCTTTTAATACATTTAAGGATTATTTTAATTATTGATTAATCTGCAGATAATTGTCTGGAATCATTCATGAATAGCTTGGTCTACAAAATGTTAGTATATTATGTAAAAAGTCCATCTGAGTGTCTGAAGGGCCAAACTGATGTATTTTATAATGTATTATCTGTCAGACATATTCAGTTTAATGTGTTATAAAATGATACAATGCAGAATAGTTAGCTGCTAACCCCAGCCTGCACTCGATTGGCACTGTTTTGGCACTTAATCTTATATTTTCTTGTATCTTTGGAGGATGGCGCTTCGAAAAAGAGAAAACATTGACATTATTTAATCAAGAAGGCCAACGACAGCGTTTTCCGGCCACTTTTTTCATTATCAAAATAGATGTAATTTTTGTTTTCATATATCAACTAAGCGAAAAGTGTTTTTGAGCTCTGGAACATACATTTTATCCAAAAACGGATAGTCTGCAGGATGGAGTTCATAACATTATCCTTTCACACATGCATAAAATGTATATGTTTATGCCACACTGTAAACAATGGCTGTGAAATCCACAGTTATTTACAGTGTTTGTGCACAGTAAATTACTGTATACTATTTTAGAGTATAATACCGTGTTTCCAAACAAAAATTACAGTACCTCTGGAGTTACTTTAAAAATATCAGTAGTAACGTCCCAACTGTAGATAATCACAGTAACCAACAATGTACTGTAGATAATCACAGTAACCAACAATGTCCATCCATCCATCTTCTCCCGCTTATCCGTGGTCGGGTCGCGGGGGTATCAGTTCCAACAGAGAGCCCCAAACTTTCTTTTCCCTGGCGACATCAACCAGCTCTGACTGGGGGATCCCAAGGCGCTCCCAGGCCAGCGAAGAGATATAATCCCTCCACCTGGTCCTAGGTCTACCCCTTGGTCTCTTCCCAGCTGGACGTGCCTGGAACACCTCCCTAGGGAGGCGCCCAGGTGGCATCCTAACTAGGTGCCCGTAAACAACAATGTACTGTAGATATTCACAGTAACCAACAATGTACTGTAGAAGATCACAGTAACCATCAATGTACTGTAGAAGATCACAGTAACCATCAATGTACTGTAGAAGATCACAGTAACCATCAATGTACTGTAGAAGATCACAGTAACCAACAATGTACTGTAGATATTCACAGTAACCATCAATGTACTGTAGATATTCACAGTAACCATCAATGTACTGTAGATAATCACAGTAACCAACAATGTACTGTAGAAGATCACAGTAACCATCAATGTACTGTAGATATTCACAGTAACCATCAATGTACTGTAGAAGATCACAGTAACCAACAATGTACTGTAGATAATCACAGTAACCATCAATGTACTGTAGAAGATCACAGTAACCATCAATGTACTGTAGAAGATCACAGTAACCATCAATGTACTGTAGAAGATCACAGTAACCAACAATGTACTGTAGATATTCACAGTAACCAACAATGTACTGTAGAAGATCACAGTAACCATCAATGTACTGTAGATATTCACAGTAACCAACAATGTACTGTAGATATTCACAGTAACCATCAATGTACTGTAGAAGATCACAGTAACCAACAATATACTGTAGATATTCACAGTAACCATCAATGTACTGTAGAAGATCACAGTAACCATCAATGTACTGTAGAAGATCACAGTAACCAACAATGTACTGTAGATATTCACAGTAACCATCAATGTGCCGCTGCTGCCAAGATGGCATGAAGGAATAAGTAAAAGCCAGCTTTCAGACACATAGAAACCAAAAAGGTGACATCGTGTGTAGTGGAAGCTT
This sequence comes from Gymnodraco acuticeps, assembly GCF_902827175.1. NCBI lineage: Eukaryota > Metazoa > Chordata > Actinopteri > Perciformes > Bathydraconidae > Gymnodraco > Gymnodraco acuticeps. Next base: position 232,401 of record NW_022990379.1, read on the forward strand.
AGAATAATGAACAAAGCAGGTCTAGTCCAAACTGAACTATTGCAAATGCAGCAGTTTACATCAAGAACAATAGTTGTAGTGGAAACATGCACTCGACCTCTCGTATTCATTTGAATATAAAAACATGGAAAAACACTTGCTGTCAAACATTTGAAAGTTAAACAGAAGTATTACCCTTATATTTAGAGGTAAATCAGTTCACAAAATGTTTCAGCATTTCTCCTGTAACGTATGTCAGTAAGCAAATAAACAAATGATTGCACTGCTTTAAATCTAACATGTTAGAACAGACAAAAGGTCACAACGCGTCGGGAACAGTTCAGCTTTTTGACTATTCAAAACTGCATGGAACAGACGACAGGTGTCCCACGTTGTAATAAACAAATGCTTTATAAATAAGAAATGTGTGGTTCATTTGTCTTTGAATCATTCATTCCTAATACGCTGTGCAAACATCAGTGTGGTCCCTGCAGGGAGAGAGTTTCCATGGTTACCGGGACTCTTTCATGTTCACATGTGCACCTGCTCCACTGCAGCATTGTCTCGGCTTGCAAAATGTGTGAACACAAAACACTTCTTGTCAACTGCCAATGGACATTTCAGCAATAGGGGGAGGTTGGGTTCCTGGAACATGCTCATATTTAACCTTTTGTTCTGGTCTTTTTAACATTTACTTACAGAACAATCAACCAATACCTCATGATACCTTTGATTGATTTGGTCTAATTAGGACCATGTTGTCTGGCAAAGGTTGGAAATGGCATATTGATGCATATTGTAGACATGGATCAAACCATTACAAACTTCAAAATGGACTGTGGTGTAGGATAGTTTTACATTTGCAGACCGAGAACAGTGGCAAGTGTTAGGTTTCCTGGAGATGAGAACCCGCTATGCAAGCACTACAACGGAGACTGTGGTGAAGTGTCAAAAAGGCTTTATTTTGTCCACGACACTGACAAGGAGTTGACGAAGCACACATAGAGGGAAGACGTAGAGCTGGGCTGCTCAGGAGGGGAGGCTGGACGTGGCAGGCAGAGCGGCTGGAGTATGTGGATCTGGAACAGGAAGAACAAGCAGGATTAGGAAATGATCTCCCTTCACTAGGAGCATCAAAAAGTCACTAGGAAAAACCACTAGTAGGCCTGGACGATAGTTTACCACTGAAGAATAAACGAAGAACTGGCGAAGTCTGAAGATGGGAACCAGGGTTTTAAGCAGGTGCAGGTGAGTAGTGGCAATCAGTGAGATGAGCAGCAGCTGAGGCGGTGAGTTGGCGGGAATCGGAATGTAGGTAGCCACGCCCAGCCAGGGAGACAGACACGTAGACACACAGACGAAACAAACACAGACAGGGGGAAAAGAAGGAGGAAGTACTGCAGATCCTCACAGGCAAGTGTTTCTAGTGAAATTGGAACGGGACACCAATTCACACGCCCTGCGTTTTCATCACTTTTCAGTACAATTTCCTTTTTGATTGAACAGTATGACATTTGATCCAATCACCTACAAGCCCCACACTTGGAAAATGGCTCATTACTAGTAGGAATGTTTGATTGTGGGGAAAAAATACATTCTGCTGGAGTCATTGAGGTTAAACCAGTGAACCTTAAAAACCTAAGACTGAAAATAAAATGGATAAGAATGAGATGTTCCAGGTTATAGCATTACTGTGTGTTTATGAATATTTACAGTTTTCTCACTCAGCTCAGGTGTTGATAATGATATCTATTAAGTGACGCCGATTAGCACTGCAATGAGCTAAAGAACTACTACCATTATTTCAGGACTGCCTTATAGCATAACTTTCTTTGCACTTATTTAGAAAGAACGTGAACATATCTTACGATTAGATATTTTCAAAAAATGCAATTTCTGAACAAGCTATTGTAAAATCGTTGCAATCATTTGGTTTGAACTGTTTTGTATGGATTTGTTGACGGAGAAAACACACGCGGTCACAGAGACATGCTCCTCCATACATGACCCGTATCAGAGAATCTGAATTATTCTCTTCACTGAGAAATACAAGAGTGAGAACCTCGAGGGAAATCACATCATATTACAGTTTCTTCTCAGACTATTAGAAGTATATGTTCAGATATCGCTCCTATTAGCATCATGTGATTGCTGTGATCTCTCCTGTGAATTCAGCTATTACTTCCTATTTAATTTGCATGTCATATGCATCAGGAGTACCCCTCCCCCCTCTCTCATTTACCAGTCTATTACTGTAACAGCTATTGAGTGGATTGACACACATCTCCTTATGCCTGCAATATCTAATGAAGGATCCTTAGTAAACTATAATTACACCGCCCAGTATTGTATGAAAGGCTTTTATGAACATGACAGAAATGAATTATTCTTGACATTCATGGGATGAACACGCTGAAAGATATTATTTTATTACGTAAGGAACACATCTTAATCTTTGAATGCATGTGTGTTTTTGTTAGAAAGCATGCACATATATTGCGAGTGTGGTCAGTTGCACGCTGTCTGTATTTTCTGTTTACTTGCAAACCAATTCCCTTCATCTTTTACGATGATGAAAAGAAGCCTTGCATGAACCATGATGTTGATACATTTATTATCAAATGGGGTTTAGCGATGGGCGGAATAAACATGAAGCACATTATCTCATCATGAAGATATTGGGACTTTGACTCTCCATGAATACTGAAAGCAGTTTTTTTCTGAACACAGGTTTTGAGCAATGGCTTGTGATTAAGTTGCAAATGGAGAAGAGGAGGCAGCAAACCGCCGGGAAGATAATAGCCGTTGTTTGTCCCCGGGGGTCAGAGAAAACTAATCATAATACTCAACTTCTATATTGCTACTCACTCTCTTTCAATTATTCTCAAGAGTTAAGGATGTGCGCCCATTTTTGTTTTATTTGTAAACTTCCAAAATGTGGGGCAGGGTGCCATCTGGAGAGAAATGAAGTGGGGAGAAGTGGCAAGTTTCATTTCAGAGCAGCATGTTGTGGGTGTGAGACGAGTGCTGGGAGTTGATTCATCAAATTCAGAATGATGTGACTATTTTACAAAAAAATACACAGAACAGTTTTGGTGTTTGCCTCATTTTGCCGCCTGGGGCTTATCAAGTCACATTCGCTGTTCATTCAAGAGGCCTCATACCTCAAGATAGCTTGTATTATGAATGTGATTTTGCAGATAAACAGAACTTCCCTTAAACCGATTGCCAGGGTCATCATTCTAGTTCAAACTCAACTATGTTGTGTTGCTACTTGTTATGGTGAAAACTGCTGTGCCAAAAACTGCAGTTTCACAAATGACCACTAGAGGCTGGCTACAAAAGAGACCGTGGCCGTTTCTCAATCGCGAGGAAACTGGCTTCCAAGCCAATATTTCAAGGATGCTACGTCATCGAGTGCCGCCGAAGGACTGTTCCAATCTCCAGCATACTTGGAATTCCACCGAGGCAGCGTCCTTGGTTTGGGGGAAATTTCGAGGCTGCACATGGGTAGACTTTGCGTCCTTCAAATCCCCACAATGCTTTGCGCACGGACCAATTTCAAAAACCCTTGCGGGAAAGGCTGAACCGACGCAGCACACATTTAAATGTAAGTATGTAGTGGCGTAGAACATGTGTTGGTAAATAGTTACTTTGTTACATTTGTTTGTTTTCACCAACAATCAGTGCTTGAATTGGAATGAAAAAGGTGCCAGTACTCTAAAATCAGCAACTTTTTCAAGTCAATTTTATATATACAGCCCACAAACAAGAATTTGGCTACTATAAAGCTGGTGGGTTTGTCTCTTTACTACTGTATATTTTAGAAAGGTTCACTGTACTTAACATTTGTTATGATAGGCAGCGGATATGGCTAAAGCTCAGTAAGGTCAATATTAACTGAAAATATAGCAATCAAAGTCTAGATCTTCTGCTGAAGACACATGAAGCAGAGACCTTTCAGGTGAGAGCCCCTCTGGTGGTGTTCAACATTAATGACAAGGAAACAAAGCTCTGGTCAGAAGCATTTTTTATAAAAAGCTTTAACAAAATTAAGTATTTCTGTACATTTTGAATGCAATCTAACTTTCCAACTCAGAAAACGAAAAACGAAAAAGTGCCAAAAGTCTTCTCACATGGCTGAGCTGCTTTGCAATATACTTCACCACTGAAGAATACAAATATGTATAAAGTAAACTATGATGCAATCTAACTTTCCAACTCAGAAAAATGATAAAGAGCATCAACAAAGAACATGTAAAAACAAATGCAGAATTTGCACAATCTAAAATGAGAAACTGTAACTTCAAGTAACAAAGTCTGAGCCATGGTAAAGAGTTACATTGAACACCAAGCTGATCAGATAACTCCCTGGTTGGTCTGAAGTCCTTCTATCTCCAGGATCTGTACAAATCGGCACATTATGCCAAAAGTCTTCTCACTGGGTGAGCTGCTTTGCAATATACTTCACATTGTTAGAAAAGGCTCCAGAAGGCCTTGGGGACATCAGTATCAGGGGCTGGAGCTGGACAGGCTCTTTCATCAGCACTTCTCCTTCCCTTTGCCAGCCAGGACCTCACATACTGTTCCGGATTGAACTGTCCTAGTGATGGTCCATTACATTTAATGAAAACCAGGCTGGACAGTCGGCTGACAGAGAGAGCATTCCTTTTTGCAGTAAGGATATCGTTCATGCAGCTGAATGCCCGCTCACACTCACTAGTGGAGACAGCGATGGTTCGGACTGCTTTCAGTAGAGGCTCCATGGCAGCAGGTGTACGGGATGCCCTGGTTTCCTTGTATTCGCGAAAGCCCTGAACAGTCTCTCTTCTGTCCACTTTCAGCACTTCGCACAAACGTAGCACCTCTACGTCCCCATACTGTATGTCTAACTCCTCTTCAGGCCAACTTCCAGGATGGATAACTTTCATGTCCTGGATAGCTGATTGTCCCGGGCCTCCCGGCCATGTAATGGGATGTATCTTGTGCTGACATGAGAGGAGGTTGTGGAAGTCATTCTGTGTCTCAGATTCTCTACCATACTGCGGAAAAACTGACCTGCATGAATCTGTACAAGCCTGCCATTCTCACGCAGGGCAACACCCTTGAAGGACTTCTCAGCTAGAGCTGTATGAACTGTAGTCATGTGTGGGCCAGGCATGGTGACCATGGATTCAAAAACTCGTATTTCTCGAGTTAAGAGCCTATCTGCTGTAGGCAGTGTCATCTCTCTTTTTTGGAGTTGCCGAGAGAGGTCGCTGAGCTCTGTGAGCGCATCGTACATCAGTCCCAGATTGCTGACAAACGTTGCAGATGTGAGCACATCATCCAGGCCCTTGTACTTTGCTCTGTCTCTGGAATCCCTGCTCGTGTCGTTTGCAGCATTTGTGAAGTGATCATGAAGCACTCGGTAGTTTTCCCAGACTGCTCTGACGCTCCTTTCACTTGAAGCCACCCAGCGGATGGACAAAACACGCCCTATCACCAGGAGACGCTGTCCGACTGCTTACGCACACTGCGCTAACTGCCTCTGATTTTTGGGGGAGGCATGGAACAAGGAATAGAGTTTGTCAAAAAAGATCTGGAAATGATTGAGCCCTGAGACCTCCTTGACCACATCCCCAACTGCCAGCTCTAGACGATGATTGGAGCAGTGCCACACAAACAGGCTTGGGAATTTACTACACAACTGGGTAGCAACGCCTGTTCTCTTCCCTAGCATGACTGAAGCCCCATCACATGCAAAAGAAACGAAACACTGACCTAAAAAGTCCTCGTTAAAATCTCTTCCAAGACACTCCATTAACGCCTTTGTGATGTCATCAGCCGTTGTTCCATCCAACTCGATCAGCTCCCAAAAAAACGTTTCGGGCTCAGCATCAGCTAATGCTGAGCGTAGACACACAACAAGCACCGTTTTACCACTAATAGTGGTAGATTCATCGACCAAAACACAGAGTTTTCTTTGGTTTTCTGTAATGTCTTTTGCCATTTTTTTCTTCAGCTCATGAGCTATGTGGTCGATGATTTCGCCACAGGTTTTATTGGAGTGCAAAACCCTGCCCACGTTCAGCCCATTCAGTTTCTGTACATTCAAATCAATTGGCATGTCTGTGAACGGCCGGCTATGTTTGCCAATTTTATATGCCGTTCGAAAAACTCTGATAGTGGTGTCTAATTCAGATTTATGCATAGACTGCACTTGATGTTGAATAGTTTCACGTGAAGCAGATGTAAGGATGTCAGCAGCTTTTACATGGGCTTGTGATTCTTTATGTTCTTTGATTTTTTTTCTCAGGCTAGCTTGTTGTTTGCCCTTGTCAACACCGAAATGAGACACTGCACACTCACCCCATTCAGTTGACAGTTTCAGTCCTTGTCCAGTGTGTATTCCCAAAGATTTGACATCTCTGCATATCCGACATCCTAGCTTCTTATCTTTAAGAAGGAGCCATGCATTGGTCTTGCAAAAATATTGCACCTGGTCCGTTGTCCAGCAGTCAGGTGCATCGCTTTGCCCGGTGTTGGTGGTGGCAGTTGCGCCAGCAGCAGCTAACGTTAGAGGCTCTGGAGGAGGCGGCGGAGCTAGTGATAATGCTAATGCACTAGAACTTGGAGCAGGAGGATCAACCAAAGAAAGCTCCCCATCAGACACAATTTCCAACACAGGCACAGCATTCTCTGTATTTGAAGTTTCTTCCGGCGACAACCGCTGTCTTTTTGCACTTTTATTAATCCACGCTAACATTTTAGAAATGCTAATTTGTGACGTGACTTGCTTTCCTTCTCTCGGGGGCGTGCCGGCTCTGTTCTATCACTCTACATAGCCACCCACTGGGTGGGAGTTGCACTGCATAAACACAACACACGTGCATCTAGGTATGTAAATTGTAAAGCATTAAAACATGGTTTTACTAACAGTTTTCAGTATGTTGTTACTTCGGCATTATTATTATTATTATTTTGAAACGTGTATTACTATTAAATCACGGTCAAATAGGTTAATTTTGACATAGTCGTTTCCACCACAGTATTTACATGGAGAAGATAAGCCCCGCCCCCTCTCCAGCACGTTCTGTTTGAATGACAGGAGTAAACAGCTGACAGCCGCTGTGAAACTCCAGCGGTTAGAGCGATGAGAATGTCCGTTCGGCACCTCATGACGCATCTACTGAGTACCGGGCGGCTGTATATATATATATGGATGTATAATAAGAACGGCGGGAGAGTGTTGAGTACTGGCACGGTGCATGAGTACCAGAGTACCGCCAGCATGCCGGTACTGAGCAAGAAGTGCCGGTACTCCATGGGTCAGAACCAGAAGTGCCGGTACTGCGTACCGGTGAGTACCGGCCCAATTCCAGCACTGCCAACAATGTGTTCCGTGAAAGTAAAGCAAGTTCATAATTAGATAGACATCGTGAGGTATTTACTTTCTCAGTGCTGGAATTGGGCCGGTACTCACCGGTACGCAGTACCGGCACTTCTGGTTCTGACCCATGGAGTACCGGCACTTCTTGCTCAGTACCGGCATGCTGGCGGTACTCCGGTACTCATGCACCGTGCCAGTACTCAACACTCTCCCGCCGTTCTTATTATACATCCATATATATATATACAGCCGCCCGGTACTCAGTAGATGCGTCATGAGGTGCCGAACGGACATTCTCATCGCTCTAACCGCTGGAGTTTCACAGCGGCTGTCAGCTGTTTACTCCTGTCATTCAAACAGAACGTGCTGGAGAGGGGGCGGGGCTTATCTTCTCCATGTAAATACTGTGGTGGAAACGACTATGTCAAAATTAACCTATTTGACCGTGATTTAATAGTAATACACGTTTCAAAATAATAATAATAATAATGCCGAAGTAACAACATACTGAAAACTGTTAGTAAAACCATGTTTTAATGCTTTACAATTTACATACCTAGATGCACGTGTGTTGTGTTTATGCAGTGCAACTCCCACCCAGTGGGTGGCTATGTAGAGTGATAGAACAGAGCAGGCACGCCCCCGAGAGAAGGAAAGCAAGTCACGTCACAAATTAGCATTTCTAAAATGTTAGCGTGGATTAATAAAAGTGCAAAAAGACAGCGGTTGTCGCCGGAAGAAACTTCAAATACAGAGAATGCTGTGCCTGTGTTGGAAATTGTGTCTGATGGGGAGCTTTCTTTGGTTGATCCTCCTGCTCCAAGTTCTAGTGCATTAGCATTAGCACTAGCTCCGCCGCCTCCTCCAGAGCCTCTAACGTTAGCTGCTGCTGGCTCAACTGCCACCACCAACACCGGGCAAAGCGATGCACCTGACTGCTGGACAATGGACCAGGTGCAATATTTTTGCAAGACCAATGCATGGCTCCTTCTTAAAGATAAGAAGCTAGGATGTCGGATATGCAGAGATGTCAAATCTTTGGGAATACACACTGGACAAGGACTAAAACTGTCAACTGAATGGGGTGAGTGTGCAGTGTCTCATTTCGGTGTTGACAAGGGCAAACAACAAGCTAGCCTGAGAAAAAAAATCAAAGAACATAAAGAATCACAAGCCCATGTAAAAGCTGCTGACATCCTTACGGCCCGTCTACACTACAGGCGTCAAAAAATGCTTTCAACGCTTCGCCCATTCATTTGAATGGGGTGACGTAGGATATTTTCAAACTTCGCCGAACTGCATTGTGGGTAGCATGGCAAGGCGTTGCAAGCATCGCGAGCGTCTATCGGCGTCAAAAGTTGAACAATGTTCAACTTTTGAGGCTCGATGCTTGCTCGAAGCTGGCGTCAGCCAATCAAATCCCGTTTTTGCAATTCCCGCCAGTACAAGCGCTAGCCAATCAAACCGCGTGCAAGCTGGGAGAGCCAGACCGCAGTTCATTTCCTCATATTCCAAACGAGAAATTACGGTAGCAAATCACCCGGTTCTTTCCGACCAGAACTATTTACCGGGATACAAACCGGAGGAACCAGGCATGGAGGGAGGTGGCAGAGACAGTGGGTGAAACTGGTAGGTTTTCGCCTGTTTGGGGATTTTATATCCAGTTTACTTCGTTTTAACATTGCTATTGCTTTGTATGTCGGGGGCGGGAGATTCATGTGATTGGTTGTTGGTCGCGTTGCTCGCAAAAAATCGCCAAGCTTCAGACACGCCCAGCTTCAAGATTTTTTGATGCCTGTAGTGTAGACGGGCCGTTACATCTGCTTCACGTGAAACTATTCAACATCAAGTGCAGTCTATGCATAAATCTGAATTAGACACCACTATCAGAGTTTTTCGAACGGCATATAAAATTGGCAAACATAGCCGGCCATTCACAGACATGCCAATTGATTTGAATGTACAGAAACTGAATGGGCTGAACGTGGGCAGGGTTTTGCACTCCAATAAAACCTGTGGCGAAATCATCGACCACATAGCTCATGAGCTGAAGAAAAAAATGGCAAAAGACATTACAGAAAACCAAAGAAAACTCTGTGTTTTGGAAAACATGAATCTACCACTATTAGTGGTAAAACGGTGCTTGTTGTGTGTCTACGCTCAGCATTAGCTGATGCTGAGCCCGAAACGTTTTTTTGGGAGCTGATCGAGTTGGATGGAACAACGGCTGATGACATCACAAAGGCGTTAATGGAGTGTCTTGGAAGAGATTTTAACGAGGACTTTTTAGGTCAGTGTTTCGTTTCTTTTGCATGTGATGGGGCTTCAGTCATGCTAGGGAAGAGAACAGGCGTTGCTACCCAGTTGTGTAGTAAATTCCCAAGCCTGTTTGTATGGCACTGCTCCAATCATCGTCTAGAGCTGGCAGTTGGGGATGTGGTCAAGGAGGTCTCAGGGCTCAATCATTTCCAGATCTTTTTTGACAAACTCTATTCCTTGTTCCATGCCTCCCCCAAAAATCAGAGGCAGTTAGCGCAGTGTGCGCAAGCAGTCGGACAGCGTCTCCTGGTGATAGGGCGTGTTTTGTCCATCCGCTGGGTGGCTTCAAGTGAAAGGAGCGTCAGAGCAGTCTGGGAAAACTACCGAGTGCTTCATGATCACTTCACAAATGCTGCAAACGACACGAGCAGGGATTCCAGAGACAGAGCAAAGTACAAGGGCCTGGATGATGTGCTCACATCTGCAACGTTTGTCAGCAATCTGGGACTGATGTACGATGCGCTCACAGAGCTCAGCGACCTCTCTCGGCAACTCCAAAAAAGAGAGATGACACTGCCTACAGCAGATAGGCTCTTAACTCGAGAAATACGAGTTTTTGAATCCATGGTCACCATGCCTGGCCCACACATGACTACAGTTCATACAGCTCTAGCTGAGAAGTCCTTCAAGGGTGTTGCCCTGCGTGAGAATGGCAGGCTTGTACAGATTCATGCAGGTCAGTTTTTCCGCAGTATGGTAGAGAATCTGAGACACAGAATGACTTCCACAACCTCCTCTCATGTCAGCACAAGAGAAATCCCATTACATGGCCGGGAGGCCCGGGACAATCAGCTAATCCAGGACATGAAAGTTATCCATCCTGGAAGTTGGCCTGAAGAGGAGTTAGACGTACAGTATGGGGACGTAGAGGTGCTACGTTTGTGCGAAGTGCTGAAAGTGGACAGAAGAGAGACTGTTCAGGGCTTTCGCGAATACAAGGAAACCAGGGCATCCCGTACACCTGCTGCCATGGAGCCTCTACTGAAAGCAGTCCGAACCATCGCTGTCTCCACTAGTGAGTGTGAGCGGGCATTCAGCTGCATGAACGATATCCTTACTGCAAAAAGGAATGCTCTCTCTGTCAGCCGACTGTCCAGCCTGGTTTTCATTAAATGTAATGGACCATCACTAGGACAGTTCAATCCGGAACAGTATGTGAGGTCCTGGCTGGCAAAGGGAAGGAGAAGTGCTGATGAAAGAGCCTGTCCAGCTCCAGCCCCTGATACTGATGTCCCCAAGGCCTTCTGGAGCCTTTTCTAACAATGTGAAGTATATTGCAAAGCAGCTCACCCAGTGAGAAGACTTTTGGCATAATGTGCCGATTTGTACAGATCCTGGAGATAGAAGGACTTCAGACCAACCAGGGAGTTATCTTATCAGCTTGGTGTTCAATGTAACTCTTTACCATGGCTCAGACTTTGTTACTTGCAGTTACAGTTTCTCATTTTAGATTGTGCAAATTTTGCATTTGTTTTTACATGTTCTTTGTTCATGCTCTTTATCATTTTTCTGAGTTGGAAAGTTAGATTGCATCATAGTTTACTTTATACATATTTGTATTCTTCAGTGGTGAAGTATATTGCAAAGCAGCTCAGCCATGTGAGAAGACTTTTGGCACTTTTTCGTTTTTCGTTTTCTGAGTTGGAAAGTTAGATTGCATTCAAAATGTACAGAAATACTTAATTTTGTTAAAGCTTTTTATAAAAAATGCTTCTGACCAGAGCTTTGTTTCCTTGTCATTAATGTTGAACACCACCAGAGGGGCTCTCACCTGAAAGGTCTCTGCTTCATGTGTCTTCAGCAGAAGATCTAGACTTTGATTGCTATATTTTCAGTTAATATTGACCTTACTGAGCTTTAGCCCTATCCGCTGCCTATCATAAAAAATGTTAAGTACAGTGAACCTTTCTAAAATATACAGTAGTAAAGAGACAAACCCACCAGCATTATAGTAGCCAAATTCTTGTTTGTGGGCTGTATATATAAAATTGACTTGAAAAAGTTGCTGATTTTAGAGTACTGGCACCTTTTTCATTGCAATTCAAGCACTGCTTTCGGTACAGTTTATGTTGAAACCGTTCGAGAGAGTGGCACACTTGTTAGCCTGTTCCATTCTTCTTTGTTTTCCGAAGCCGTGGCTTGGAAGTATACTTGCTTCGTTTCTGAAGGAAGTGACTTGGAAGCATGCGATGAACAATGAAGATACAGTATATCTGGCTAATTGACCTATTTAGAGGCTTAACATTGTTTATATAAAAGGGCGTTACCGCTTTGAGTGACAGGTGGATGCTGTCACAGGAAGCTCGCCGCTATCTCTCTGTTCTGCTGAGTCACCTTTTAGTTCTACCGACAATCTCACTCTTAGTCCCATTTTTCTTAAATCGGGATTAAGCGCCACTTCCAAGGCGGCGAATGGTGATACCAAGTAAGTAAAGTGTGTCACCATCACATTTGAGGATTCTGTTTTGGCCATTGTCCACACTTGGTTTTCATACATCAGTTTTTATTTCATGTTGTCTCAAAGTGACTTTCAAATACCTTTACAGAGTTTAGTGAGGCTCGGTACCTTGCTCAAGGGCAACTCAACATGTTGACTGCAGAAACCACTGACCCTCAGATTGGACGGACATTTATTCCCTGAGCCACAGCCGCCTCTCTTTTATCTGTCTCTTGCTCATTCTCTATGTACAGTATGTATCCTTGGCCTATATTCACATCTATAACTAAACTATCTCCCCAGCTGGACAACTGCACTTGTCATTAAAACCTCTCTCAGTGAGAGTCTGATACATGCATCACTTGGTTTATATAGGGTTAGGGTTAGCGTCTGCAGCGTTCACCGTCCTTGATGTAGCAACAGTTCATGTTAAACTAGCTGCAGGTCAGACCATCTTGCTATGTTGATTTAAATGTGAACAACCATTCAGACTCTATATTTATGTCTAGCACAGGTAATGCGGCCACAGAAAAATGATCTGCTACTCTACGGCTGCCACCTTGAAGTCATTATCCAGCCTCAGTATTAAAACGTCCCCTGAGTTAGGACACCATGTAACAAAGATAGCCCCCCTGCCACGGAGCTTATATAAGGCTTGTATCAACGAAGAGATAACCATGAATGGTGTCTGCAGAGCCAACAAGCTGCCAAAGATTTAACAGCCACTGCTTGGAGCCCCATTAAAATAACTCTGACGCCGGCTATAACTCACACTCCTGGAACATGTCCACATTGACCCATTGCTGCTTTGATTGGACTGTTCTGTCAAAAGGTCCAGCATCACCGTGGAGGAGGTTTATGAGGCACAGCCAGAAGCTGCGTTTATTTTATCACAGGCATTTCAAATAAAAAGGAAACGAAAGAAAACACCAGCAATGTCATTAATTCCACCACTAGGTGATGAAATGTAGTCGGCAGTGGGCATGTCTACGTTCTCCTTCCTGAGTCAGCATTGCTTATTTGATGAGGGCCCTCTTAAGCTTTTTTAGGGGGTTTCCATGTTTCTGTTTGTGTTATAGGTTTTTGTGCATTTGAATGATCTGCAATGGCTGAAAATGTCACCCCCCCCCCCCCCCCCCCCACACACCTGCCTGAAACGCCTCCATTGGACTACTTTGTTTATTTCTTTGACACAATGACATCATTATTTAACACATGCACTTCTATTGGCTAGCGCTCCAACACATTGTACGTGACATCACCAAGAGGTTGACCAATCACAACAGAGCCGACCAGCTATAACCAATCAGAGCAGACTGGGCTCTGGTTTCAGACAGAGGGTGAAAAGAGGTGCAGGCAGTATGAGAAAAAGAAAGAGCTTTTTGAACAGGTCACAGTAGAGACACTAAATAATAATATGAACCTGAACATGGGCGTAAAAAGGCCCCTTTAATTCAGGCTAACTCTCTCATGTTCTGCTCATATTTATTGCATCTCTGGCTACTTATTACACGTCCACTCCCGAAGCTTGTGTGCCATATGCTGTGCTAGGAAAAAAGATGATGAGCGTATTATTACAGCTGGTACAGTATTGCGGCAGTATGTGTTGAACTGAATCATTCAAATGCTTTCCCATTAAGCTTCAATGTGACCGGGACATACATTTATTAATATCCATAATATAGGGCAATTATAATCATTCTTACTCTGGTTATTAGTGGGCGTGCTGATTTTCTTCTGGACGATATAAATGCATTATGTTCCTATCAGCAGTAAAAGTTGTGTATATACTGTATAGCAGGGGTTTCAAACTCAAGGCCCGGGGGCCAAATCCGGCCCGCGACTTCATTTTCTGTGGCCCCACAAGAGCTTGCAAAGAATATAATATGTTTATTATAGGGTTACATGCTACTTTACTGAAGCACGTTGCCCATAAACGACTTGTCCCACAATGCATCCCAAATTTGACTTTTTCTCAGAATTTGACTTTTTTTGTCAAAATATGCCGTTTTTCTTAGAATTAGCCTTTTTCTCAAAAATGTCACTTCTTTTTTTTGTTTTTCCAGAATGTGGCTTTTCTTTTAAAATCATTTTGTGACATTCTCACTGAAGAGACTTGCAATTATTTGCCCTAGACTTCTGCTTTCAGACGTAGCTAATTATGAAGTTATTACCCTATCCGATAATAATCCAATGCAGAGGCAATAATGTAATATAATACATTATTTTATACATATTACATATTTATATCTATTTTCATATAGTCTTAAAGTTACAACCGGCCCTTTGAGTGCAGCCATAATGCTGATGTGGCCCGTGATGACCCCCCTGCTATAGGAAAGCATTATGTATTACTAATCAAGGCTTTAAATGTTGTTTTTGTGTCTTTTCATTTCATTATTCACCCACCTGGCTTCTTATTATTTGCCACCTGCCATGTATTGCTTTTTAAAGATTTAGCTTGACATAAAGCCAGAAAGCTATAGTAACGTGCTGATGCAAACAGAAATCACAAGGCATCCTTATATGACTGATTATGTTTTTCCTTTATTTCATGTCTTGTAAAGTTGCTCCTATTTCTCTTGCTTATTTACCCTGCTGTTAAAACTGTGGAAGCGTCTTTCATGTTGCTTCATGGACGAGAAAATTCATGCCGTGTCTCCTGAGAGAAATCTGCATAATCATGAGCTATGTATGAAGATTAACTCCTCCAGCAAAGATGCATAATTCAACATCACCTGTATAAGACGTATGTTTTACTCACAATAAATACGGATTTATCTGCATAGGTGTGTTCCCGACGGAAGTGTGACAGCGTCCTGATAGAGTAGTGCTTTAATTAAGATGTATCCAAAGTGCAGTGACGCACAGGTTGTTCAGAAACATAAAGGGGGCGGGGGTGACTTACTGTCTTGTATCAACACGCTTGATTCAATGCCTGAGAAAATGGCAATCTCAAGGTTTCTCTCCGTGTCCTTTCTGCTACAGAAGATTGGTGGGCATGTTTTTAAAACTGTACCAGCCTTGAGTGTGCAAAGGCCCTTTCTTTATCAGTGTAAGGCTTCTGTCCATTGTTTGCATGCTTTATTTATTTATCAAATAGTCAGTTTCCTTTTGCATTCATTCAAAGAAGATCTACGAAACTCATACAGATTGCATTTATCAGTGTAGGTGGTGGCCATGTTCCCTGAAGCTTGGGCGGTTATAGTGGGTATACCTAATTCATTTCACATGTTGACAGAAAGAGGAGGTTAGACTTGGAGTGATGTTTTCTGGTGACACTTTTGACAACTTTGAAATCAGGACACTGCGTACCAATTGTATTTTTTACTAAAGGAATAAATGGAAAAACGCATAAGGAGTAAAACCGAATTATTATTGCGCGTCACGGTGTTTCTCCTGTGTTTATTCCACTCGCAGTTCTTAAGGGCGGCCATTTCACCCTTTAAAATACAACCAGGCAGCTCGTAGTAGTACTGTGGGTGTTGCTCTTGCAAAGACATCCTAATCTCTCTCTCTTTGTTTAAAGCTACGTTTTTTCAATACAAACTGCGCAATGGAGGGGACAACATTTGCATAATCAAACCACGTGCCCATATAATGTTCGCGACCTGGCTAACGTTAAGGCCCGGACACACCACTCTGACAACAAAGAACTGACACAGACGGACCCCGACTGTTGCGTCGCCTCGCGTCTCGGCCATGTGTCGCTCTGGAACACACCGCAAAGATTTCATCCGGCGGCCAAGAAGCACGTACGAACTGCGCATGCGTGAGTGGCAATAACTCTCCTTACCAGCAGGCGGCGGTAGTGTGTATTCGTCATTCAAAAGAGGCAACCGGAAGACAGACTGCGTGATACACCGAGAGAAGAAGAACAGACTGCGTGATATAAACAAACAACACATAGCGTGTGCGTTCCATTTTCACTCTACAGCGAGAAGCTCACGGGGCTTCCCCGAAGCTGTGTCGAGAGCTGGAGTTCAATGAAACCTCAGATTTGCCTTCTTAATAGTTTGTTTGGGTCCCTCACTTTCGTTTCGCTTCTCATGCACTGATTCGCTAGCTGAACAGCCAATCAGAGTGATTTATTTTACCGACATTCTTTGGCCGACGGCCTTGGGTCGGCTGAAAAGACCCGACGGTGCGGGACACACCAATCTGAGTAGGGCGTGTCAACGCTCATCGTCAGCCTGACGCCCACCAACGCCGATAATCGGGTTGGTGTGTCCGGGCCTTTAGTGACCAAAGCAAGAAACAACTTTACCTAACCTTCCTCTCATTGCTATGATAAAGGCTGAGCAAAACACCCCGTTGTATTAATACGGAAGGTGTTGCTACTTACGGATCTTGTGAAGTAGAGATAACTTTGAATCTCTCTTCCTCTATGCTTCCGCCAACAACTTTATTGGGGTTACATTTGAGTTCCCACAGTTCACAATACTCTGGTTGTTCTATCATCTGCCATTTCTGCTACCAGGAGATACCTACTTTTTGTTGAGTTGCAAACTATTTTGTTGAGTTCATTTTGGCATTTGCTCTCCGGTAGGTGCTGATGTAGTATGTGCTGTAGGTCCAGGGCTTTTATTGTGAAAGGGAAAGTGCTACCCAAAGGCAGACAGAGCTATATCCCGAAGGCTTATGGAACTAGTTTAAATGTAGAGGGTGACATTATCTGAGAGCAATTTTGTTGTGCAAACAACATTTACTTCCTTATAATGAGCTAAAGCAACAATATTAAACCCATTGAGCTACACATGCATACACTCACATTTTAAACAATTCTGAATAAGCTATTTAGAAGTCTTTGGATTCTGATTACTGTGAGGTTTTTCTCAGTAATTGTAATGGACTTCGGTCACCATCATTTGTAGCTTCATTATTATAAATCCATTTCATATTATTGTATTGCAAAGCCCTGCATGTAATAACACCGCTTTCCTCCGTAGCTCAGTCGCAAAATAAGACATTACAATCCTGCTACTTGCATTAAAATACATTAGGGGGATTTATTATCTCTATGAGAATGCTTATTTTAACCAAACATCCATTTCACATTTCCAATGAGTCATGCTCGATTAAATTCAACGTGTTGAAGATGGAAGAGAGTATTATCAAGCCAAGCTGGTTTGTGAAAGTCTAATTAAAGTCCTACTTTTTAATGCAATATAAATGTCAAGCTCTGTGTGTGGCAGGATATTGAAATCAATCGGGCTTTAATATATGGGGATCCTCCGCCTGTGACAGGGATCAGCATGTCTGCGTCACATGTTGAAAGATGGTGCTTTGGAGTAGGCGGAGGTCTAGAGGCTCAGACTGTCTGTCCTCTGATCTAAAGCTGCTCTTCCATGTGTTTGACACCGGAGCAGAAGCGCAGCATCAACAAATAACTTCTTCAGAACAGTAAATCACGCCCGGAAAACTGGATTTGTTTTGGCTGCTTAACACTCTGTTGTCATTGTTGATAGGAATATATTTCCTTTCGCATTCTGCACCATCCTGTAAACATGCATTGGTTTGAAAGGGACAGCTTTTTCTTGGTTTGTATATGTACCTTTGTGACAGCTTTATAGGGCCTATAGCACCAGGAGAACAAAGTCATGAATTTCCCAGCAATCCTTTTGTTTTTAGTTTTTGAGAAACATTACTTACTCAGGAAGTAGAATTTATTACCAGCGAAAAATCTCTGCAACAACAAGGGGTCATGGAAAAATGAGCAAAACATACATTATATCACACAAGATATACAATTATATCCATAGAGTATGTCGATACTGAATTCAGACATCAAGCCATACAGTAGTGTCAGCATTTACATATAGTATATGACTGTCTTCAGTCACACCAGGCTGAAAGGAAATCATTTCTTTCTGATGTTAACGGGATGCACAGAGATTGGCAGCACGGCCTTTTAGTTAGCTGAGCTGAGTGTGTTGTGTTTTACGAGCCCCTTATATCAAATGTATAGTATGCATCATAGTCGGTTGCTTTCTCAAAGCTGCCCTCCATAAAGAACAAAGAGTGTTGGTTGTGTGAGTGAAAGGGAAGCAGCTTCCACAATGTTATTTTCAGATTGCATCAGTCCGGGTATGTTAAGCGCTAAAGTGTTTCAAGCATTTAACACGGCTGACGTCCATTAGGCTGGTCTGGGAGGAAGAGAAGTCCGGGCAGTGGGAGACAAAGGGTGGGGGTGTGTCTTAGGCACATTTCCGCTCAAGCTGATTACAGGACCTAGTCTAGACAATACCGAGAATTAGAGATAGGAGAGGGGTGGGAGGGATGAATGGATAAAGGGTCAATGGATGGAAAGATAAAGGGGATTTTGTTATGTCTCGTAAAATCTGTTAAGTTAATGTTTTTAGTTCAGTCTTGTATCCTGTTTTATTTTGTAGTAACCTTTCCTTCTTGTTGCAGATTACCTCACTTCCTCCCTTTGTGTGTTTTCCCTCCACTGTGATTGTCGACTCCGCCCTAATTGTCTGCACCTGTTCCCCCTTAGCCTGCCTATATATTACATTACATTGTTACATTGCATTTAGCTGACGCTTTTATCCAAAGCGACTTACAATAAGTGCATTCGACCAGGAAGACACAACCTTGAAGAAAACAGAATCATATAAGTACATCAGGATTCATAGAGCCAAACATTTCAAGTGCTACTCAACTGGCTATAGATAAGCCAGTCCTTTGTTAGTATATAAGTGCTCTGTTAGCAGTTCTTTGTTAGTAATTCTATCGCTCGAGGTGGAGTCGAAAGAGATGAGTTTTCAGTCTGCGCCGGAAGGTGTGTAAGCTTTCTGCTGTCCTGATGTCAATGGGGAGCTCATTCCACCATTTTGGAGCCAGGATAGCAAACCCACGTGTTTTTGCTGATGGGAACTTGGGTCCCGAGTCGTTTGGCTGATGCAGAGCGTAGTGCACGCGCTGGGGTGTACGGTTTAACCATGTCCTGGATGTACGAAGGGCCAGATCCATTCGCAGCATGGTAAGCAAGTACCAGTGTCTTGAAGTGGATTCTAGCAGTTACTGGAAGCCAGTGAAGGGAGCGGAGGAGCGGAGTGGTGTGGGAGAATTTAGGAAGGTTGAAGACCAGACGAGCAGCTGCATTCTGGATGAGCTGCAGAGGTTGGATGGCACATGCAGGTAGACCAGCCAGGAGGGAGTTGCAGTAGTCTAGGCGTGAGGTGACGAGAGCCTGGACCAGAACCTGCGTGGCTTTCTGTGTCAGCTGGGGACGTATCCTCCTGATGTTGTAAAGCGTGTATCTGCAGCAACGGGTTGTAGCAGCGATGTTTGCAGTGAAGGACAGGTTGTTATCTAGGGTCACACCCAGATTCCTTGCAGTCTGAGTCGGGGAAACAACAGAGGTGCCGATGTTGATTGTCAGGTCAAGAGTGGGACAGTCTTTTCCTGGAAGGAAAAGCAGTTCAGTCTTGTCAAGGTTGAGCTTGAGGTGATGAGTTGACATCCACTGAGAGATGTCAGCTAGACAAGCAGAGATGCGTGCGACGACCTGGGTCTCTGAGCGGGGAAAGGACAGAATTAATTGGGTGTCGTCAGCGTAGCAGTGGTATGAATAACCATGCGGGCTAATGACTGATCCGAGCGAGTTTGTGTACAGGGAGAAGACGAGGGGCCCAAGAACAGAGCCCTGAGGGACCCCTGTAGTTCATTGACAAGGGTCGGACTCGGACCCTCTCCAAGTAACCCTGTAGGTGCGGTCTTTGAGGTATGAGGTGAGGAGGGAAAGTGCAGAGCCTGAAACTCCAAGTTCTTAGAGAGTGCGAAGGAGGATCTGATGATTCACCGTGTCGAATGCAGCAGACAGGTCCAACAGGATGATGACAGAGGAGAGGGAGGCTGCTTTAGCAGTGTGCAGTTCCTCAGTGACAGCAATGAGAGCAGTTTATGTGGAGTGACCTGCCTTGAAACCAGACTGGTGCGGATCCAGAAGGTTGTTCTGATTGACATAACAGGAGAGTTGTTTAAAGACAGCGCGTTCAAGTGATTTAGACAGGAACGGGAGGAGAGAGACAGGCCTGTAGTTTATAACATCAGACGGGTTGAGAGTGGGTTTCTTTAGGAGAGGGTTTACTCTTGCCTCCTTGAGACTGTTTGGAAAGTGACCAGAAGTTAGAGAAGTGTTGATGAAATGGGTGAGAAACGGTAGAATATCAGGAGCGATAGTCTGAAGGAGGTTTGAAGGGATAGGGTCCAGAGGACAGGTGGTAGGGCGGGCAGAGGTAATGAGGGTAAGAACCTCACTTGGAGAGAGAGAGGAAAAGGAGGTTAGTGTGTTGGTGGAAGAAGGGTCTGGTGACCCAGCGGTGAGTAAAGGTGAGTCAGAAAAAGAAGAGCGAATATCATCAACCTTTTTTTCAAAGTGTTTAACAAAGTCGCTTGACATAAGTGAGGAGGGGGAAGGGGCTTTGGGGGGGTCCAAGAGGGTGGAGAAGATGGAAAATAGTTTTTTGGGATTGGAATAGTAAGATTGGATCTTATCTTGAAAGAAAGTGCTTTTTGCCTGAGAGATCGAAGATTCTGTATAGATATAGATATAGATTCTGTCTCCCTTGTCTTGTTGCCAGTTTGTGTCGTCCCATGTGCCTGACTGCCAGCGTGAAGTCCATGTTTTTTCTGCTAAGAGCTAATAACCGAGTTTTGTAATTTACTTTATCCTTTGCATTTTTGATACTATGTTAACCTTTTCCTCGTAAGAGTGTTTTTTGTTACCTTGACCTGTTACCTCTACGGAGAGCTCACAGTGCCACTTTTTTCAGTAAAGACTTTCTTTTGTACTTTGTTTGTCGAGTCGTGCTTTTGGGTAGTGATGGCGAGATGAAGCCTTATGAAGCTTTGAAGCTTTCCAATTGGTTCGCAAAAGGGTTCATCTCATGAGGCTTCATCATGGGCTTAATTTGAACACAAACTCCCCCTGTTGGTCAAAGTGTGTAAAACAGGCAGATTGGACATCTCAACAGTGTGCTCTATCTCACCGAGTTCCCATTGAGTAAAGCCTTAGAATAACTCTAAACAACGAACATTAAATCATATTTTCAAGTTAACAATATTGTTTTTATTCCAGTTGAATGATTGTGATTGAAAAGGAGGCTGGTAAACATTGCAAAGAGGGATTTGTATTCCTTAATAATATTCATAAACTTAACCATGTTGTAGCCTGAGAAAGGCTAAACCATATCAAAGAATACATTTATTAACTATTATCTCATTTAGCTGTAGCTTTTATAAACAAACAAAATACGTATTGTTCAGTCTTTGAACCAGGGACCCTGCGGTCATGAGTCAACTGCTTTCCAGCTGAGCCACAGCACACACACTGAAACACTGGAGCATATTTATTCCTGTATTTATTAATTAATTAATTAATTAATTTATTCCTACATTTATTTATGCTTGTATATATTTATACTTATGACATGTTCCGACCTCTATATAAGTGAGGGTCTGAGCTCTCTTGATTCCATCGTGTCACCAGGCCCGGGTACAGGAGGGGTAATATGGTTCTTATTATACGGGTATTATGGGCGTTGTGGTTCAACGGTTCAACCGATCTGAATCGCTTCCTGAAGCAGTCACGTGGTATCGACAGGCAGCGAGGCTTCGTTTGTCATCGATGACGTCACTGGCCCCAAACGATACAAGCCTCGATACAAGCTTCACAAAAAGCTTCGGGGATTACTCGACACACGCTCCGAAGCCTCGGCGCAATATGTAACATCACTATGGAGAGCTCACAGTGCCACTTTTTTCAGTAAAGACTTTCTTTTGTACTTTGTTTGTCGAGTCGTGCTTCAAACTGGTTTGCCTAGCCGTGACAGATTTAAGTGAGGATGAGGGGTCAGGAGGTCTTTGGTTGGAGGGATGAAGGGGATGTGGGTGAGGCTGAAGGGATGAGAGGCAGGAGAAATAAAGGGGTTAGGGATTAGGGCTAGGAGGGATGAAGTGATATAGTGATGAAGGGGTGAGGGGTAGGAGGGATGAAGGGATCTATAACGGGATTAAGGGGTCAATGGGTGGTAGGATAAGGGGTGTTGAACCTAAGTTAACTTATTACCTTTATTGAAAACGCGTTGTATGACCTTTTGTATATTATAGGCGCTAAAGTGTGCCTCTGCCTCAATTGTTTTTATTGTTAGCTTATTACCTTTTAAAAAGCAACAGCAAAGGAGAGTTTGCTTTTGTTAATGAATTGTCATTAGTGCTACGGTACAGAATCAATCTAGAAATGATTACTGTATAGTTATATTAGCGGCGGTAGCGGTGAAAGTATGAAATGTAATGTGTACCTGCTGAAAGTACCCTGTCCTTAAATCTCTTCTGCGTCTGGCAGAAATCATTATCTGTCGGTCCAGTTGCTAAGTTGCCGGTAGTAATCATAAACCAATTTATATTTTAATGAGCATGACATTAGATGGAAGTGTTGAATGGGCCGTGCTCAACGATGCTAAGCAGAGGCAGGGAGGGAAGTTTGAGTCCTATTAAAAGAAGTAGAAAACCAGCTGACTATGATTTGTGGTAATTGGCAAGGCGTTCTGCTTGAGAGTGCAACACATCCCATTCAGTCACACTCTGTGGCTTCCATTCAAAAAGCAGCAAAAAGCATAATTATTTGTATTGCTTTCCCCCGCACAAAGTTAGTTCAATCGATCCAAACTGGATGGCTCCGGTCCCTCACAAGATATGACTCTCGGTTTTATAACACCTAATTATTTTTGCTGACTGATCCCGGGCCTGGCAACATTCACATAATGAGACCCTCCTCTGCCTTCCCACTTGAATTGTGAAGCATCACCAAAGTTACTGTGAAGTGGTGAAACTGGGAAGCGATGCAAAAGTTACGATTCCCAGGAAAAACTAAAGCCAAAAGCAACAGTACGACCGGCAAAACATGACGTTATTCATGCTGCCATACCTCAGGAGAAGAGAAAGATGGGAACATAGTGTCCCACGGGGTCAATGATGAAAAGCAAAAAGTAATATATAACAACTACTGCTTTTCAAAATGAGATATAAACTGCTTTTGCAAAGCTCCTACTCTTTGTAAGGCCTCCCACACAATGAGTGGCCTGGTACAACCTGTTCTCAGAGCTGCGTCAGCATCTATAATATTAAACTCTCTTGATATAATTAAACTCTCTTGATATAAGATGTACAATAATAGAGCTTAATCAGTGGAGTATTGTGACGTTTTCTAAAGGGAAATATGTGAAAGTGAAAGCAGCAATACCACACTCCACTGCAGCTGTATTCTGTACTGCACTGCATTCATCATGTTTAATAGAAGAAGAAGTATCAATACTAGCAACAAAAAGTACTTGAGGTCTAAAGAGTGGTATTCACTCTTTGTCCTAAACGGCTTGTTGGAGCTCCTGCCCCCCCCCCCCCTCCCTGTGAGCCCAGTGTGCTCTGATTGGTCAGGACGTTGCGAGGCTCGTTACGAGGCTCGTTGCGAGGCTCATTGCTGCGAGCTGCTACGAGCTGCTATGAGGAGCGGACAGGTTTCTGGGTCGGCGATACAGCGAGAACAAGCGAAACTCATCCTGAGCACACACAAACACTCACAGCCGAAGTAAAAACAATAAGTGTGGCTTGATATCGAGTAAGAAAAAGGTTTATATTATAACGCTGTGAGAATGGGTCTGCAGAGAGCATTTCTCCGCCATCCCAACTCGTCTATTACCAGCGTTCAGGGAGCTCTATGCAAGTCAATGGGACTCCCTGTTAGTTAGCCAAGGGACCCTGGTGAGTGAGGTGCTCCGCGGATTGGTCCATTTGGGCCAATCCGGTCATTTGTTGTTGATCTGGGTGTTCACACGTCACAGAACCCAGGAAGCAAACAATGGAAAGAGAGAAATCTCCAACGAGGCGTTCTGGGGCAGCACAGACAGGTCTTTCTGTGTTAGAGTTTTACTCGCTACAGGGTGCACTTTGAGGGTTTGTGACTCTGCAGACCGTTTACATGCAGAAAAAGCTTCATAACACACAAGGGGACTGGGACCTTTAATAACTGCAACTGATATTTGTTAAGCATTTTAATTGTGTGTCTGGTTAAGATGGAGGTCATTTGAACTGTTATCACAATGAGTTATAAGATGTCTATGTGTTTGGTTGGGCCATTTAAACTCTTGATCTGCAGAGCTACCCTTCAACTATTGCTGTCATTAAGTCAAATGTAAAGTACAAGCTCTGAATTGTACTGGGGTAGAAAGTGGAATCAAATGGTGATAAACCACCAAACAATACCTAAGAAATGTACCTAGATTCAGTACTTGAGTAAAATAAAGCACAGTAAATATATATAGGGTATAAAGGAAGCCAAGAGACCTATAAAGTACATTTTAGATCAGTCTTATCAAACATAAGCTTGACATATGTGTGACATAACTGAATGTATGGTATTTTCTGTCACCCAAGAGTATTCCGACTACTACCTGTGTTCAACCCCTCCAATTGACTTACAATGAAACTGTTTTTTAATATTTAGGGATACTAGACTCATTGTAATGAAACACATATCAACAAACTAAAGGTCAAAGCTGGATTTGGTTTATAAACAGATCATGTTTCTCTGCTGCTATATTCAACAGACAATACACAATTCTGTCGCTTGATTATGGTGTATAGTCATGCTTCTCCTTACACCGTAAAGCCTCTTGACTATATGACATAGTGCTGCGCTTCTTCACAGGTGATATATTTCTAACCCTCCGCAGCATCTCATGTGCCCCCCATATCAAACAGAAGGGACCAGCATTTCATGTTGTTTATTTATAAGGCTATACTATGGCTATACTGCAAACATTGCCTTCTGCTCTCAGGTTTTACCTAAATACGTTTAAAATGTCATATCACAGGACATTTTACTGTATTCTTGTTCCAACCAGATTTGGAGATAGTGGCTTTAAATAGTTTGATGCACATAAATGGTTCGGATGTCACCTGCAGATTATTCAAAGTTGAATTTATATAATTGCAATCACACTTTAAATGGATTTTCAAAGTTGTGAACATTTATGTTTTTGAAATCTCTGTCCGTCTGTTTTTGACTGATTTGTATGTGTTTGTATTTTATCTACTCAAAAAGAACACTTGCTAAATAAAGGATCCAATAAAAAAGTCCACCCAAGTACAAAATAATGAAATAATTGTAGTAAGAATATCATTATTATTTAATCACATATGGTGACCCAGATAATTCCCCTAGCCAGCTGAACAAAAAACACAATTTTCTCAGCAGATTTGTGAACATGCCAGAATGAGGAACAGTCCAGGTGTGATTTATAACATGTTGGGGCCCTCTGGGTCACTTACATTGAACAGAGCTGTTGTTAATTGCTGTTGGTCCTGCAGATCAATCTACTGATCTGAAACACCTGTGTTCGGGTTCACTCTCCAGCAGGTGCAACAACTTATATTCTCTGTAAGGCAAGGCAAGTTTATTTATATAGCACCTTTCAACACAAGGCAAGTGCTTTACACAAATGAAAGACATTCAGAAACATATTATAAAATGGCATTTAAAAACACTCACCTGTTAAGCCCCAAGCCTGTTTTCCAGGTCTTAGGCTCGAAAAATGACATTCCCAGAACAAATTACCATATCTTCCCTTCTAAAAGGGTTAAATGAATAATCTTTTTTCTCAAAGTAATGATAAACCTGTGAGTTGGATGTAGAAAAGTCAGAATCTATATAGATGTTTTATTTTAAAGAAAATTGAGATTGAACATGGTAAAAAACTGTAAATGATAGTGTTCGTCCAAAAAATATATTGTACTTATAGTGAAAACTAACCTTGGATGATGGGTTAGTAGACTAAAAGCTTTAGTAATCCAAAGTACAACATATAATAAGTACCCTGTATCAAGATTGATGCAAAACAAGTGATATTTGACCTTTTTAGACAGATTTAGCAAAAAAAACCTCTTCTGGGGCCATTTGGGTGGATTTTCCATATCTCTGGCCCCTCTTCTTCGATTTTGACATGTGACATCTCTTCCTGACCGTTAGAGCCAATAGAATCGAAGATAAATCGTCCCGCACACACACAACATCTCATGTTAAAAAAAGGTTGCGTCTTTGCGCATGCAATCTTGCTTCAGATCGTAGGAATATCCCTCCTCTGATATTCGAAAACGAAATTGCAGTTTTATTGCTTATAGATTATCAGAACATTTCAAAGGGGACACAGTCACATTGGATTAACCTATGGATTAACTACAGCATCGTTTTTATCGTTTTAATGCCATTGAAGACCAGTTTTGACCAGACAAAGACCTAGGTAAGCCATGTTAGCGTTTTAGGCTACCTAGAGCCACTTGTTTTGATGTACGTTTTTGTTGATAACCTCGCGAGTTTATATCTTTCAGTGTTGAGGTGGGCACCGTTAGATTCTGTGTCTTTACGATCATAAACAATGTGTTGGATGTGCAGCTAGGATAAGTAATAAGGGAGCTAGGAGTGATTTTCGGTGCAGTAATAGGTTAACATTTTTCGCTCGGGGCTAATTCAGAGGGTCACTGTTAGCATTGTGTGTTTTAAAATTTAAAAAAATTAAAAAGATCAGTTAAATTAGTTTGTTTCCGTTATATGGATATAAAATATTCATAGTATATTAAATATTAAGGTTCCTTAGACGTTGTTTCCTGCAAATGACGCGATTTCGGCCCCGGCACCGGGTCCATGGGGCTTAAGAAGCAAAGATAAAACATGAATAACAAAGGTACATGAGTTAAAGTGACAGTGCAATGTGAGATACACACATCTGAAATGTTTAGCTCTGACTCTCAATCATTGCTAACTTTTTAGCAGAAATAGTTTTATTTGACCTCACTTTCTTTCTACTTTCTTTTTTAACTTATCCTTTCGTTATTTCAAGTGTTTCATGCTAAACGAACCTCCTTTGGAAATGTCTAATCCGACCTCATGATACTTTTAGTTTTAAATGCACATTAGTTAAGTTTACTTTGTCTTTCTAGGACTTTTTGGTATCCTCCGTGTACCAGGGTATTGAAACCAAAAGGCTTGTAAAGAAAACTTAAAAGAAAACTAAGTGCAGCAACGCTGATAGAACAAAACACACGCAGCCACGTGTGAGTGTTGGGTCCTCAAGTTCATGACATTATAAAGTCAAATTAACCCCCGCCCCCTCTGACAGTTTCGCCTTTTGCACACTGAGAATACCATTTTCTTTCCCTAAAATGCAACTGAGTTTGCTCCCGTTAAAAAACCCTTTGCGCCTTTAAGGCTTGTGAAAAATGAGATCATTTGTTAATGTATGGTTTTGGTATTAAATTATTATTTCAGCCTTTGAAATAAAACTAATGCATGTGTATCAGGGTTCATACGGTCATTAAAAACCTGGAAAAGTCATGGAAATTCAAAATGCTAATTCCAGGCCCTGGAAAAGTTATGGAAAACAACATTTTTCCCAACGTTTTGGAAAAGTCATGAAAATGTAACTAAAGTTGCATC